>NW_023045431.1:0-33100 GCF_011762505.2 Arvicanthis niloticus | reverse complement strand
TTAAAAAAAAGGGGTGGGGTAGGGGGGAAAGATGGAACAAAAGCAGAAGAGAATGACCTCTAAGTCAAGGGTCAGAGGCTGCAGCAGATTCTTTAGGGAGAAACCGGTCTGCCCAACGTGTTATTTTAGAGACTTGGTCTGTAGAAATGTGAAAGAGAACTTTCCTAGACATTAAGCTACCCAGTGTGTGGTACACTGCTATTCCCTGGCCAGCTGGTGTACCCTGTGTCGGTAGATGCTGTGCTGCTGGCGACCTGCCTTTGCTGGTTTCAAGTGTTCTGTGTCCTGAGCAGACTCTGGATGCTGAAGCCCACTGGACACAGCGTGATTGTGGGCAGCTACAGGCAGAAAGACAGTGCTAACCAGAACACTGTCACTTGGCACTTGAGCCTTGAACTTTCAACTCCCTAAACAGTGAGGAAGTAATTCCTGATAAGTACCTTAGTCCTGTACTTTGCTCTGAAAAAGATTAGAAATACTTAGAACAGCCTTCCAGCCAGGGTCCTGGGGCCACGCCTATAATCCCAGCCCTCAGGAACTGAAGCAGGAGGATTGTAAATTCAAGACCAGCCTCGAGAATAAACAATAAATCAACAAACACACAAAATCCACTCCTTTTGCTTTATCGATCTCTGCCACTAGTCTCCTCTTCCTCCCCTGCCTCCTTTTTTGAGACAGAGTCTCTGAAAACATGAGTTCAAAAAAAAAACAAAAAAACAAAACAAAACCCTAATTTCTCACTATGCAAAATATAAGGATGTGATATGCATTATATGAGGGACTTTGTGACTCTAAAGGGAAACAAAAGCATGTGCACAGTGAGACAACTCACCAGAAAGATATTAAATGAGGAAGGTAAAGAGATTTAAGGAGTGAGTGGTGGTGATCTCAGGAGATCCCATCCGCCTACTTTTTTTTTGTTGTTGTTTGTTTGTTTTGCTTTTTATTTTATCATTATTATTATTTTTTTAGTTTGTTTTCTTCTGCTTATAAAGAGTAGATAGAATCCTGAGTTCAAGGTAAGCCTGGGATAGAGGGAATTTAGGTCCTTTCCCAGGCATGGTAGAAATGTTAATTTCAGGGCAGGAGTTCCACCCAGCTAATTTATCGGCTGTGCTTAACAGAGTCAGAGAGGCTGGGCAGTGGTAGCACACGCCTTTAATCCAGAGGCAATTAATTCCTTTAATTGAGAGGCAGAGGCAGGCAGATTTCTGAGTTCGAGGCCAGCCTGGTCTACAGTGTGAGTTCCAGGACAGCCAGGACTACACAGAGGAACCCTGTCTCGAAAAAAAAAAAGAAAGAAAAAAAAAAAAAAAAAAAAAGGCAGACAGACCCTGAATATTTAAAAAAAAAAAAAAAATGTGCTTGCTTTCTCCCAAGAATTAATGGTCTGGGGTCTTGGGATGCTGATTCATAGGACAATCAAAAGGAAACCTGGAGTCAACATCTGGATTGATCTGTAAAATAACAGACTGGGCTTATGATCTGCAGGAGATGAGCTGTCCAGAGAATTTTTTAGAACAGCAAGAGAGAACTGTCTAGAGAAGAATGGGGGGCGAGGAGGAGAGAAGGAGAGAGAGAGAGAGAGAGAGAGAGAGAGAGAGAGAGAGAGAGAACGCGATAGCTGTCTGGAGATCTCCTGAGAAAACAGAGCAGAGAGAAAACAATGTGGAAAGCTGTCTTAAGCGCTTAAGCAGAAGATAGTTTCCCAGCTTGGACTTCAGGTCCTTCATTTCGAGGCTCTCAAACACCCCTTCTCTCAGAACCCCTTTCCAAACTGAGGCCTTCCTTGGCACAAGGCCACTGTCTCCCCCCCCACACCCCCCTATGGAGTGGACTTTGTTTCCTTTGGCTGGAGAGTGGCTGCTTGGAACTCACAATCCTCTAGTCCCCTCTTCCTGAGGGCAAACATTTTTTATAGTGCACACACCTACCTTCTGGAGCTTTAAAGAACTTTGGACCAACCCTTTTAAGATGCTTGACTTGTTTCCAGTTGATTCAAGTCACAAACACATCTGTCTTGAAGCCAACCTAGCATCTTTCAGTGAATGGTGGGCCCTAGTGACAGCTGTTCAGGCCATGCTGGGACACGTTCCACCTGAGACAGCTCCCAGCCCTCAGCAGACATCTGCCCTCTGAGATCCCCATTTGCTAGCCCTCACTCAAAGATACAGCCATGTGCCGAGCCTCTGCTTCTGGCCTGATGTGATGCCTTATCTTTAGTGTCACTCTTCTTATGAAAAGAAAGGACATGGTGGTGCTCCTTGTAATCCAAGCACTAGAGAAGCAGAGACAGGAGGATTGCTGTGAGTTCCAAGACAGCCAAGACATGATTCTGTTTGTGATGGTACACATATGTGACCCTTACAAACAGAGGCAGAAAGACCACTGTGATTTCCTGACCAACTTGGTTTAAAGGCAAAATCCTGTGTCAAAAAAAATATTAAAAGCAGGGCAGGATGGATGGCAGTTGTCAGTCCTAAATTCAATTCCTATAACCACCACATACAAACAAACTTTTAGCTGGGCAATGTGGAGCAAGACTGTAGTCCTAGTGTTTTATGAGAAAGAGTCAGAGGCAGGAGGATCACATCAAGCTGGAGACTAGCCTGGACTGCCTCTCAAGTTGCAGGCCAGATAGCGCTGTACAGAGAAACTCTGTCTTAAATAAACAAATACAAAATATAATGAATCCGGGCGGTGGTGGTACACTCCTTTAAAACCCAGCACTTGGGAGACAGAGGCAGGCTGATTTCTGAGTTCGAGGCCAGCCTGGTCTACAGAGTGAGCTCCAGGACAGCCAGGTCTACACAGAGAAACCCTGTCTCGAAAAACCAAAAAAAAAAAAAAAAAAAAAAAAGTAATGAAATCATATCCCCTAAACTCCAGGACCTTGCATATCAGACTAAAGTAAAATACCCCAAAGTACTAGTTAACTTAGAACTATTCCAAGGTTTCAGGTTGGCTGCCCTCCAGGTTCATTCCAGACCCCAGCGGGGCAGCATTCCTGCACACCCACCCGAAAGCTGCTGCAGAGACCTGCAAAGGCTAAAGGAAGCCCAAACTCTCCTGCTGGAGGAGCCAGCCCTTCACTGGGGCTGGAGGGATCTGAGGGTGAGAGCCCCAGCAGCTGGGTGGCCTGACACCCTGTCTGTGCCAAACTCAGTTGGCTCATGAACTTGGAAACCCACCAGGGGTCACAGGCATCTCCTAACCCCTCAGGGATGCAGGTGGAAGGCCCTTGGGAGGGGACAGCTCAGCCCCATCACTAATGCTGTGCCAGCACAGCACCTGAAGTTTCCCTTCTCCCTCCACTGCCTCTGTTCAGCAGGTCCTTCTTTTCTCTGATGCCTGAGTTGGGTCCCTCCCCCAAACATCTCTCTCATGAGGTCTGTTCTGCAGGCTGCTGGGCACAGGACCCTGGCAAGATGAAGGCAGGGACATGTTCTGGGCAGGACATCCTCATGGACAGGGGACAGAATGAGACAGGACAAAAGCTCTGAATGTCATTTACATGGCAGTGCCCTGGATGGACGCCAGGGATGGAAGGAGGGTGTTCTTAGTCAAGGAGACCTTGCACTTCAGAGCTAAAACTAGGAATGCTGTTGGAGGTCAGAGGACACTTTGTGGGAGTTGATTCTCTCCTTCCACCAAGTGGAAGGATGAGGATTGAACTCAGGCTTAGCTGCAAGCACCTTTAGCCCCTGAGGCATCCTCCTGGCTTTATTTTGTGAGTCAGAATCTCCCCATGCAGCCAATGCTGATCTCCAGTGAATGATTCTCCTGCCTCAGCTTCACGAGTGCTGGGATTATACGGTGTGTGCTGCATGAACCAGAAAAAATTTTTTCCTCCTCTTCCTCCACTCTTCCTTTGTGACAGGGTCTCACTGTGTATCCTAGCAGGCTTACAACGCACTAGGAAGACCCGGCTGGCTTGAACCCACAAAGCTCTGCCTGCCTTTGCCTCCTATGTACTGGGATTAAAGGTATGAGTGGCAAATACATGTGCCTATTGCGGTGACTTGGACACTGCAGCAGTCACCTATGTGCCTGTTTTGGCGAGGAGAGGCTGGTGGGAAGCTGACACAGCTGACTGGCTTGTGGGTGACTGGAAGAGACAGCATAGCACTTTGAACAGTGTGGTAGGAAGTGATAGGCTGAAGAGGGCTTGCGGCTAAGACAAAGAACCTGAACTTGGCCAATCCTGTCTCCAGAAAGCCACCACACAAACACACCTGAATCCTGCCCCATCCCGGCCCCCGCTTTGCAGCTTGCTTCTCAGCAGATCTCAGCACATAATAATTTAAGACAGAGTCAACTTGTGTGACTGCCTTAGGGAGCAAATTGCATTCTGGGAAGTCAGATGAGTGACAGGCCACTGCGCTGCAGGGCAATCCATACTGCCCACCCTCTGGAAGGGTACAGCTTAAGTAGGACTGCCATGTGGTCACTTCCGGTTGAATACCTCTTCAGCTTTTGTTTCCTGAGACCCGACGCTGAGAAATAACGACAGGATTTAAAAGATTGACGGACCCTGAGCATTAGTCACCAGGCGATGAGTACTCCAGGAAGAACTGAAGTAATTTTAGCCTGGGTTCAGAAAGGCACCGAGTCCCAGGAACAAAAGGCATGTTCTGAGCCTGGGAGGAATGCCAGCGCTGTGTCCATCAGACGCAGGTGGTCCAGCACCTGCTTGGTCCTCCCTCCTGCACAAGTCAGGGACACATGATCTGCTTCCTCAGTTAAACTTGTACCTGTGGAGAGGTGGGTACAGCTGGCTGCTGGGGGCAGTCCCCCACTGCAGCCACTAGACACAGAGAGTGAGGCCAGCTTTCCTACCTCAGCCTGGCTCCAGGACCTTGGCCTGCCTTCCTACAGCTGCTGCATCCCTATCTGCTGTCCGTGGACTAGTGGCTTCTGTGTGGTCTGGAAAGCCTGACTTACTGGAGGAGATTTCCTGGAGGGGTTACTATGGAAACAGCTCCATGTTTCAGAAAACCCTCAAGTCCCTGTTGAGAGCTGTCCACCACATGCAGGGGGTCAGGACATCTAGGAGGCCATCCTGCCTAACAGGAAGGGAGGTCAAAGGCTGCCTACTCCCAGGTCGCTCTTTCCTCTTCTCTCCTTCCTCTCTCTGGTCCTTTATCCTTTCTCCTCACCTCTTTCCTCCTCCCTCATCTCTTTTTCTCTTTCTTTTTCTGAGACAGGTCTCACTCTGGCTCTGTAGTCCATACTAGCCTGGAATTCATGCAATCCTTCTGCCTCAGCTCCTGAGTGCTGAGATTACAGGTATAGGTCACGTGCCCAGCTGCCCAGCACCAAGCACTCAGGTGACCCATGACATTGTCAGGGTAGAAATGTGAGGTGATGGAGTGGTGGACACTTCAGTAGTGACCTTTCCTCTGTCTGGTCTACTCCCTGTCATCTCCCCCAGCTACCAAATCAACCTTTCCCTGCCTTCCTGGGTCCTCAAGTCCAGCTTTCCTTCAGCTGGGACCCAGTCCCATCTCTTCTCCACCCTTTCCCCTCCCAGAGGCCACCACCGAATCCTGGAGTCTGGCAGTCTCTGAAGTGTCAGGCTCCTGCATGTTCCCACAGCCTGCCTGACTTGCGCTGTACCTGGCCAGCCCTCTGTCCTCTGCTGCCCCGGGGCTTTATGCTGTTACCCCTCTGCACACCTTGCCTCAGGGTTCCCTCTGTCCCCACCCCAGCTTGTCACTGATTAACATCCTTTCACCTTTGGGGCATAGAGCAGCCTTGGGCCTTTATCACGGCTGTGAGCCACATGTGGACTGGTTCCCTGTGACAAGTGCCTGGGATGCAGGGGCATGTGGGTGTCTGAGACTGTGGCAGAGTCGCTGTGTATCGCCTCAGCTTTTATATGAATCATACGTTGAAATGCTGACTTTTCGGTATTTCAGAATAAATTTCAAGGAACATAGTTTGCCTCCCCCACTGTCCGTCAGGATAATCTTACAATGATGCCCAGGTTAGTCTTGAATTCATAGGTTCCAGGATCCCCCTGGTTCAGCTTCTTAGGGGCAGGAGACACAGGTCTATGTTCCTGTACCCAGTTTTTTGTTTTTTTTTTTTTTTTGTTTGTTTGTTTGTTATAAAGTGTGCCCACTAGGCAATTGGGTCATGCCTGTCATCCCAGGACTTGGGAAGCTGAGACTGGAGGGTTGCCACAAGTTGAAGGTCAGCCTGGGCTACATAGGGAGTTCTGGGATAGCCAGGGGCTACATAATCAAAGTGTTTCTAAAACCCTGAGTGAGTGAGCAAGTAAAGTATCTACCATGAATATGGAGGGCAGCAGGGGCAGTGGCTTGAGACTGTGACTCCTGTGGCATTGCTGGGGTCTGTCTTCATCCTGGGGAGCCTCTGTCCCTAGACCCTTAATGTCTTTCCTGTGTCTCTTGGTGCTTTTCACTGGGCACTTGGCAGGACCCAGATGTGTTTGCCCCAGGATAGCCTGATGAGGCCCTCTGTACTCACCTTCTACAAGAAGGGCTGTAGCTGCCACATGTCACCATGCCTGATGGCCAAAAGCCTGGTGGCAGCTGGTATTCTCCTGCCTGAGAGGTTGCCCTGCCCAGTCCCAAACAGTCTCTAGTGAATACAGGAAGCCGCAACAGAGCTTCTGGCAGCTTTCAACGGCTCAGAGAACACAAGTCCAGTTACTTTCTCCCTGCAGCTTTGAGGGTTTTTGTTTATTTGTTTGACTGTTTGTTTTTGAAACAGTTCTTCTGATGTAGCCTGGGGTAGCCTGGACTTAAGATCCTGCAGTCTTAGCCTCCCTAGTGCTCGGACCACAGACTCAGCTGCACTGTGCTTTTAAACTAAACTTTGGCTTGGCTCAGGTTTCATTTACAGAGACACAGTATGCAGTTGGGCATGAATAACAGCAAAATTCCCTTCATGGCTCTGGGTACTTGCTGTACTAAAGCCTCTCCTGGCTGCAGCCTCAGGCTGTCCTGACCTCTCAGGTCCCTAGGTTATACCCACAGCTTCAGAGCGGTCAGGTGAGTTTTGTCCAGGCATCTTGGGAATGGTGCTTTGTTGGGATGTGCTGTGTGCCCACAGTGCCTGGCTCCATGCCCTGACTGGGTGAGGACAGGCTCCTCGGTGTGTTCCTAGAGATCGTGCTGGCCTGTGTTACTCAGGGCTGCTCTGACCTGCCAGGGTTGCCTCTAGGGATTCACATCCTGAAGCTGGCAGGGTGTGTGTGGATCTCTTACCTAGAGCTGAAATAAAGGCCTTTTCTAGGCTGGTTTCCTGAGACAGCCAGGAGGCTAAGACTGGAGGCTTCATGATAACCAGCCCATTAGCAAGGCACTTGCTACAGAAAGGTCATAGACACCCCTGTACACACACACACACACACCGCACCCCCTGAGCTGCACCACCCCAGGGCTGCCAGAGTCTACCCAGGGGGCTATAATGTCAGTTAGACTCATGGAAAAGTCCTGTCTAGGTTTCTTAGTCAATGTCTATTGTTGCAAAACCTTGGAGGCTGAGGCAGGGATCTGAGTTTGAAGTCCTGCTTAGATTATATGGGGAAATTCTGGCACAAACCAACCCCACCCATCAGGGACTGTCCTAAGGCTGAAGAGAGCTGCTTTGGGACTGAGGTGGGGGAGGGGAGGATGCTAGTTGGTCTGTGGTCTTTGGAGTCATAGTGCAGTGTGGCCACACTCCAGTCCATGTCACCCTAGAGAAGGCTCAACACAGAGTGGCAAAAGGCCTGAGGTTGTTCTGTGCTGAATGAGCAGACAGAGAAAAGGGACAGAAATCCTGAGTAGGGGTGCTTGCTTACAGGGACCTTGTACCAGGGAGCTCTGTCCATTCCGTTCCTAAATCCTCAGGTGACCCACAGAGGAGACAAGCCTATTCAGGAGAACTGAGGCTCAGCTCTGGGCTCCACATTCTGCCCGACTGGAGGTGTCCTGCAGAATCTCAGAGCTGCATACAGATGTCCCACAATTCCCTGGGCTAAGGGACACATGAACACCTGAGCTCAGAGCCACCTTTAATTTTATTAACAATGACAATGGCCACCATTCAAGAGCAGTCCTTTAGAGTTTCTTGCTAACCCTCTCTCAGCTCAGTACGCCATTGAAAAAACAGCTGAATCACAAAGATGTCAAGGTTAAAAAAAAAATCGAGTAATCTGGGGCATGTAATTGATTCAGGTGAGAGCACTTGGCACAAAACCAGGATTTGTGGATTCCTGGAACCTCCACGGTGGAAGGAGAGAACCAGCTCCTGCAGGCTGTTTTCTGAATGTGCACCGTGGGATGTGCGCACCCCCCCCCATCCACACACACATTAATTAAATAATACAAATGTAAATTAAAACTTTTTTTTTTTTTTTTTTTTTTTTTTTTTTTGCTTAGGCATGGTGCCAGATCCCTTTAGTCCCAGTACATGGGTGGCAGACACAGGTAGATCTGTGAGTCTGAGATCAACCTGGAGTCCATAGCAAGTTCCAGACCAGCCAGGGCTACATAGTGAGTTCTTGCCTAAACAAACAAACAAAAAACCCCAGAATTTAAATTTCAGCACTGAGGAATTAGAAACAGGTGGCTCCCTGGGTATTCATAGCCAAGAGACCTAGATAGACTAAGAGAGAAGTTCCAGGTCCTAGTAGGATGTCTAAATACATGAATAATGAATGAATACATACAATACATATAAGGCAGATCCAGGTGAGGTGGCACACACCTTTAATCCCAGCACTCAAGTTAGGAAGATCTCTGAATTCAAAGCCAGTAAGTCTGGATCAGGAAGAGAGACATCATGAGACCCTGCCTCTCTCTCTTTCTCTCTCTTTTTCTTTTGTTAAGATTTATTGATTTTAGCCTGGAGGTGGTGGCGCAACGCCTTTAATCCCAGCACTTGGGAGGCAGAGGCAGGCGGATTTCTGAGTTCGAGGCCAGCCTGGTCTACAGAGTGAGTTCCAGGACAGCCAGGACTACACAGAGAAACCTGTCTCGAAAAACCAAAATAAAAACAAAACAAAAAAAAAAGACTTATTTTATGTATATGAGTACACTGTAGCTATTTTCAGACACACCAGAAGAGGGCATCAGATCCCCCCTCCCATCGTTACAGATGGTTGTGAGACACCATGTGGTTGCTGGGAATTGAACTCAGGACCTCTGGAAGAGCAGTCAGCGAGTGCTCTTACCCTCTGAGCCATCTCTCCAGCCTGAGATCCTATCTCAAAAAAGCTAAAGCAAAGCTCAAGTGAATGGTTCTTCCCTAAGTAGCAACACCAGAAGTCTTCTATACGCATACACAAACCCAGAAATGCAGGGATTATAGATGTGTACCATTGCTCGGGGCAAGCAAGATTTAGTTTCAAGAAATGTTCAGCTGGGCGGTGGTTGTGGACGCCTTTAATCCCAGCACTTGGGAGGCAGGGGCAGGCGGATTTCTGAGTTTGAGGCCAGCCTGGTCTACCAAGTGAGTTCCAGGACTGCCAAGGCTAGAGAAACCCTGTCTCGTAAAACCAAAAAAGAAAGAAAGAAAGAAAGAAATGTTCAGCACACACCAGGTCTCCAGCAAACGTTACTATCAGCAAGGCAACTAATTGTCCCTGCAATGTACTGCCATTTAGTTCGCTCCAGTCAAGCATTCCTTCCGATGTGTTTCCTCTTTTCACCTTTTCTGGTGCTGGGATTAAAGTGAGGGCCTTGGTATGCACCCCACCAAATGAACCTCAATACCCACTTCCTCTTTCTGATCTGCTCCCGAAGCAGTGGGGTCCCTCCTTTCTCTTCAGAGCAGATCTGGTCCCTAGTACTCCCATCAAGATACTGTAAACTTTACATGCTGGCCTGTACCACTAATCTGTGAACCTGGTGTGTCCATGACCACAGGTCTGGAGATGGGACAGGAAGAGAGCTGCGCTTTCCCTAGGACTGACAGGACTTGGTGGAAGTCAGGAGGGGAAGACCAGTGCAGACCTGCCCCCTGAGTGGCTCTGAGCAGACTTGAGATGATCGCTGGGTGGGTATGTTGAGAAGAGAAGCGTTGAAAAGCGACTCTACTCAGGGCGACCTGAGATCAGATGCTTGTGCGCCCTACTGGGTCTGGGATTCCACGCAGGCCACATGGCTGGAGGGGACCTCCTGATCTCTGGGGTTCTTTTTTGTTTTTCGAGACAGGGTTTCTCTGCATAGCCTTGGCTGTCCTGGAAGTCACTCTGTAGACCAGGCTGACCTCGAACTCAGAAATCCGCCTGCCTCTGCCTCTGGGATTAAGTGCTGGGATTAAAGGTGTGCGCTACCACTGCCAGCTCAGTGGGACCTCTTTGGACCGCAGCGCCTGGGTGTGTCACCCATGGGGTGATCAGCGCCGCGGGCCAAGGAGGAGGAACACTGTGTGATGAAAGGACCACGTTGGGAAGTGTGATCTAGGCGGGCCGGCTGATGCAGACCCGGGTCTGCAAAAGGGGTTGTGCGCTCACGTGCTGGAGCACAGAGGAGCTCTGGTGCTGGATTCTACAGGTCCCTTTGGCCGGAGGGGCGGGGCCTGCGTGAGGCTCCGCCTTCAGCCCGCCTCTCGCTGCGCGGGACTCGCGGGTTAGCAGCCGGCCTGTTGAGGTCAGAGGAGGCGGGCAGCGCGACCAAACCCAGCGCCTGCGCGTACTTAAAGCACTCGGAGCAGAGATCGAGCGAGCGGCCTGAGCAGCCCCAGCCCGTGACACCGTCTGGACCACGCGCCACTACAAGCTTCCCAGCATGGAGAGCGAATGCCGGGTGCTCTCCATCCAGAGCCATGTTGTCCGCGGCTACGTGGGCAACAGAGCGGCCATGTTCCCTCTGCAGGTATGCGCTCCACTCCTTATGTAACCCGGTCGGGCTTCTCGCTTGCGAGTCTGCGGGTTCGCTGGGTGGCCTTCTTCGACTAATGACCTTGGCCCCATACATCCAGCCTTGGATCCCCATCGCGCGCTGGGCGCGCTGTGGACAGATCCTGGCGCACGCATGCCGGGGGCGTGGAGTACCCTGGGGAGCTTACAGTGGGGTGGTGCAGGTGGCACGAAGCCCCCTGCCGGGCTGTGGCGCACAAGGTAGCCCCTGAGGGTCCCTGTTGCTTCCGGCTGCCTGGCCAACGGTGGGCGGGGGGGGGGTTTCCCCCGAGGCGTTGAAATGCAGAGCTGTGAGAATCCTTCCCTGCGGGAGCGCGAAGAGCCTCTTGGTAGACGTATTGGTTAGTGGTTTCTCGCTCTCTGTTGAAATCTATATTGTGCCCCTACCCATTCTGTGAACTTGGATCAAGGAGGAGGCTGGGCCACGCTTGGGTCCGAAACACTCTTTGGGTGGTCTGTCATCCGCTGAGATGGGGCTTGAACCGCCCTGCGCCTACCGCACGCTTGCTTCTGTTCCTAAGAGACAGCACAGTTTGCTGAGTTTGGCTTTGGAAACAACCTGTTAGAAGGGCTGTAGCCTTGTCGTCTTCCCAGAGCCTCTCTCCTGTGAGGTGTGTAACGGATGAGGCTGTCTCTGATCATTTCTAGCAGGTAGTGAGTGCTTCCTGCTTGTGACCGGTTGGTTGCCCTTGGAGGGAACCCGGGTGCAGTGGGCATTAGTTAGAATGGGGGCCAGAGGCAATGTCAGGCTGACGGGCTGATTCCTTGCCTGGCTGATTCAGCAGGAAGGTTGGGCTGGCCTGGGCATCCAGGTGGTGGCCTCCTGCAATGTACCTTTTTGTCTGGTTACTTAGCAAGGTGGCAGGTCCCCGCTCCCCGTTCCACTCCTGTCCAGCCACTATAGTGACTCTTGGGAGATATTAGGGTGGAACAGCTGGCTACCATGGACATGCAGGAAGGATCTGGAAGGAAGACAGGTGGCCAGAATGGCATCTAAGGACAATGGAGGGCTGTCCTGAATCTGTCATGCTTGCCAGAAAAAAATAGAGCAAATGATTGTTATTGTACTACATAGGAGATCAACGTCTGTAGGCAAGGGCTGTTGCTGAGTGTTTGAGCCCCTATTGGTTGATAAGCAGAGGTTCACCCACACTGTCTAGTGTACCCATTCTTGTTGTACCCAGAATGCACCACTCTGGTGCTTCATGCTTTTTCCTTGTTATATATATGTTATGTGTATGAGTACATTGTAGTTGTCTTCAAACACCAGAAGAGGGCATCAGATCCCATTACAGAGGGTTGTGAGCCACCATGTGGTTGCTGGGAATTGAACTCAGGACCTCTGGAAGAGTAGTCAGTGCTCTTAACTGCTGAAGCCATCTCTCTAGCCCGTGCTTCATGCTTTTAACCATTGCTCTCTGAGCTTCAGTCTCTTCACCTTGGGCAGAGGTGTGCAGGCCTGTGAGGCCCTGTATCTGGCATTGCTTGCCTCTTCTTCCACTTGCTGGTTCTCTTCCTCCACCTAGCACACTGTGCCTGGGTCCCCTGGCCTCTGTCCTCTAGACTACACCAAGGACTCAGTGTCCTTATTTAGGTTGAATTTATGGGGTTCCAAATACAAATGAAGGGAGCTCTTCTTAGCTTTCACCTCTAGAGGTGGTGCTTAAGGACCTGGGACTCCATACTGGTCCATGTGGGACTCTGCTACTCACCACACCTGCAGGGCCCTGGATAGGGAGGGGGAAACAGAAATGGAGAAGGACACTCTAATATAAAAAGCCTCAGGGAGCACAATGGGGCTGGCGCTGGCAGAGGCTGTGGTAGCCTGGGGCCAGCACTGTCCAGTCTTTGAGCGGCTGTTTCAAGAGGAACACCCCCCAAGTCCGGAGCTGTGCTCACTGGAGGCAGGGTGTGTATATTCTTACTGGACAACCTGGAGTGGGGAATCTCATTCACATTACTGAATATTGGAGGCAGAGCTAGAGAGGGAGAAGGTAGTCTTGGGCTGGGTCCCTGAACTTTGTCCCACTGCTAATCCTGGAAGGCCTCCTGGCAGAGGAGGCCGACTTGAGACTGACCCAGGTGCCCACTGGTCACACCATCAGGTGGCTGTCTATTCACACCAGAGGACTAGCTGGGGATGTTTCTGGACCTCCCCTGCAGACCCGTACCAAGCTCTAGATTAACTGGTACTGGGACTTCCAGAGTCCCTCTTGCTGGGCCTGCCTTATGCCTGTGGCTGGGGAGGACTCTCTAGCTTCTGCCATGTGTCACAGACTCACACACCTGGACCATCAGCCCTGGCTCCCCAGTGCTCCCTGCAGAGTCTCCTGGGCTCACCCTTCCAGTCTCCCACAGGCACCTGGGAAAAACAGACCCCCAAGGAGGCAGCAGAACCTTGCCCTGTTTTCATTTCTGCTTCTTGGCCCCAGGCCAGGCTATAGTGGCCAAGGGTGTCATGTGACCAGAGCCACAGGAGGTGGCTACCAGGTGGAATAATTCAAGATTTGCAGAGCAGGGAGAGGGTAAAGGGACAGTGGGGACAGGCTCCTGGTCTCCTGCCCTAACCCCTTCTCACTCAGCTCTGCCTCAGGGGAGTGCCTGGGAAGAGGGGATTTCCTGCTGGTGTGGCTCTAGCCTGTAGGGTGGGCAGGGAAGACAAGGGTGAAATCCAGTGTCTCTTGTTGCCTCCTCCCATCTGCTGGGCACCACCTTGTCTTGCTTCCTAGTTGTCTGTAGTTCTGAGGACTGAGCCCAGGGCCCTGGGAGTGTTAACTAACACTGAGCCTCTGCCCTTAGTCCTCTCTTCCCTCCCTTTTAAAACAATGTCTCCTCTTGTATGCCTGGCTGACCAAAGGTGTGGGGATTAATGATGTGTGCCACCATGCTTGGCTTCCTTGTTAAATGTTACTGGGGACAGAGCCCAGGGCATTTCTTACATAAATACATCCCCCTGTCCCCAGGTATACCTTCTATCCACTTCCTCCTGCAAGAGGCAAGCTTCAATAGCTTAAGGGTGTGTGAGCATGTGTGAGCATGTCCTCACATGTGTGAGCATGCACAGGAATGCACATGCATGTGCTGTGGGCTTCCTGCCTGAGTCCTGTGTGTATCTGCTGAGCCTTCCTGGCACAACGATTTCCCACCATGTTTCTCTCTCTCTCTCTCTCTCTCTCTCTCTCTCTCTCTCTTTCTCTCTTGATTTGTGTGTATGAGTGCTTTGCCTGAATGTTTATCTGTCATGAGCTTGCACAGTACCTGAGGAAGTGGGGAGCCTCCATGTGGATGCCAGGAGGTCCTTTGCAAGAATAACAAGTGCTCTTAACCACTGAGCCAACTCTCCAGCACATCCCACCCCTTTTATATGTATGTGTGGTTCGTGTTTCTATTCCATCTGCCTTCAGAGATGACTGTACCCTGCCTTCAGAGCAATCTGAAAATGGCCAAGTTTTAAGGTCTAGAGAAAGGCTGCAGATTTGATGTCTAGATGTCCCTTTGTAAAGGAAAGGAAGTGGCAGGGACTCAGGTCCCCAAGCTCTGCATATGGCTGTGGTCTTCTGAGCCATGTGGCTGTGACAGAGGAGTCATCTGGAGATGCCTCTCCTGCCCTGGCTTACCCTGTCTCCAGGAAAAGCAGTCTCTTGCATAGCTTAACTGAGGACAGCCCTGAGGCAGACAAGGCTTGGCCCACCCAGTGGCTGTGAGGTCCCATGGGTGAGAGCCAACCTATCCCCACTCACTCTGGGACATGAAGGGAGTTCATTCTGGGGACAGTGTGCAGGACGCCCTATGGTAGAGTGACCCTAGACCAGAGCAGGGGCAGAGCTCTGAGGCAGTGGCCTCTAGGGTGAACTAAGGCCACATTTTGCAACTCATATGGGGTCAGGATTGCTGTTTTGGCAGTCAGTCCTCCGGAAGCTCAGCCACTCCCAGCTGTCTGAGCCAGATGTGAGAACTGGCCAGCTGGGAGATGAGGTAATGGGATATCTCCTGTCCCTCTTGCTTCTCGGTGACCATCCAGAATGTATATTTGGGTTATCCAGTCTCAGAGTGACCTGGCAGGCTCACACACTGACAAGGTCGGCCTAAGGCTATAGCAGTGAGCTCAGCACAGCCCACTGCCCTTAGGGCTTCTTCACTGTGCAAACCCAACACAGGCAGACCCCAGCAGCTACACATGGTCCCTGGCTATGCCTGCCTAGCACTGTAATCCTGGCAGCCAGTGCTGTGAGCCAGGTTGGGGTGGATGCAGGACCTGGAGTGAGCTGGGTAGGAAGGGAGATGCTGTGTGTGATACTAGCTGTCTGGAAGCAGTTCAGCACGGACAGCAGAGGGCGTGGCTTGCCTGAGTCGGGAGGCTGATCAGTGAGCAGTGGTGGGAGGCAGGAAGGGATGTGTGACTTTTGACTGTTAGAATGCTCAGGGTGACAGCAGTCACAAGATGCTTGCCCAGCCTGCTTGCTGATTCCCATCTGTGAAAGGTTTAAGCATCAGCCTGGGACTGGTTGTCCAGGGCTGGAAACACCTGTGAGGCTCAGCCCGCCCCCCCCCCCTCCTCTCTGTCCTGTGTGTGGAAGAACCACACTGGAATATTCCAGAGCTCACCCTGCTCCTGCTGTGCTGAGCAGCTCCGCCTCCTTGGGAGAGATTAGCTGAGCTGTTCCTCTAAGTGAGCCACGTCTGTGTGCGAGGCTTCAGGCTGCCTGTGCCTCTTTGCTGGAGGCTTGGTGATGCAGCAGTGGGGGCGGGCAAGGGGCTCCTGGATGTGCATCACTCGCCCACCGTAGCCACCCTAGCACAGGACACGTCACTGCTGGAGAGGAGGGGGCGTGGCGGGGGCGTGGCCTGAGGGTTGCAAGAGGGCTAGGGGGAGGAGCCTGGTCTGGCAGCCAAGGGCTGCATGAAGCTGGAAAGGCGAGCTTCCCTTCTTGTGTTTTGACTTTCACTTTCCTCGGTGCCTCTTGCACTCCTCTGGGGGCGTTGGTGTCCCTAACAGTAGGAGTGAAGAAGTCTAACAGGCTGTAGTGGGGTGCTTTACCTCCGGGGACAGCCTGAGGCTTCTCCACAGATAGTGCTGTCCAGTTGACCCAATTGCAAGTCTCATTCATAGGCAGGTCATGAAGCCCTGCCTCCTGCTGGCCACGCTAGGCTGAGAGGCAGAGCCAAGACACAGAGTCTATAACCAGACTGAAATTCACCTATTAAGCTAGGCAGGACACTGAAACTCAGGAATCCTGCCCAGAGCTGGAATTGTGGGAGAAAGCTCCCGAATACAATACTGACTGCATAATCACCCCAGCTTGGCCTCTTTTTTAAAAAATAAAAGGTTTTCACACTGAGTGATGACTTCAGGTAGACTCTGAGGTCCACAACTTCAACTTGGTTTAGTGAGCGGCTGGGTGCTGAGGATGAAGAGCTGACCACACGGAGACTCAGCCTCTGCCCACAGTGTCTCAGGAGGCCCGCGTGTCCCTTTTGGATGATTGCCATAAGCCTTATGAGAGGCCATTCAGAGCAGCAAGCGGCTCAATGAGGTTGTTCTTGGGGACTTCAGCCCTGACTTGAGACGCTCTTTCTCTGGTTGACAAGGAAGGAGGAAGAGTTTGCTAGCTCTTGGAGTTTGTGGTGTGGTAAGACTGCTTAAGTTGACCTGCCCAGCTGGGTCTGGCTCTCATACCATCAGGGGTGAGTTGGAGACTAACATGGCTTTGTTTCCTAATCTGGACAGACAGATGCTTGTGGAGGGGAGGGGACACAGGGGGGTTCTTTGACCACCAGTGAGCCCCCTGGGGTGCTCCATGAATCCTTCAGTGCACCCAAGCAAGGGGGAGGGGCTGTCTCCGCCCTGGCCTTTTGGGCAATTTTCCTGAGTTACTGAACAAAGGAGACCCAAGTTCAGGCATGTGTGGCCCTGAAATGCAAACATCTGGTTGGCTTGGGCAGGTTCCTACCCTGTGGCCCTCCTGCCTGGGGGTATCTACCCCCTGGCTGGTCTCCTTGTTACCCTCTTCAAGTTGGGACTCTAGTCATGGAGGGGACCTGTGCTCTGGGTTTTAGGGGGTCACAAAAGACACTGTCACACTCTTCTTCTTGTCCTGCAGGTTTTGGGATTTGAGGTTGATGCCGTGAACTCTGTGCAGTTTTCAAACCATGCAGGTAGGATTTCAAGGTGGTCACCATGGCAGACCTGAACATGGCCTGTAACCTGGCCCTGGGGGGGAATTTGCCACTCCTTGAGGTGGGTGGGGGTTGGGGGATGGGTCCCAGAAGGACCACTCTGTGCAGGGCATACCCTCACACCCTCACACCATGCTGATTTGCATGCCCACTGTTCTGGAGCTGGCAGATGGGAAACCTCTCTTTGCCTCAGCTTCCTCCTGTGCTAACCTGGCAGTCATGGCACCTGCTGTGGCAGGGAAGCTGAACAGGTAAGTCTCAGCGTGTGCCACTGTGTCCTGCTGTAGTCAGCTGGTGACCTGCATGCTTGTGTGCTTTTCCACTGCAAAACCTTGTGCATGGGAGAGCCCCATGTGGGTCTAGACTCAGCACCAGCACCAGGGGAAGTGTGTGTGTGTGTGTGTGTGTGTGTGTGTGTGTGTGTTCTGGGAACCCAAAGACAGCACTGCTTATTGCTAAAGGGAACTGTACTCAGAAGCCACTTGAATTGTTTGGTATAAGTATGAGCTCCCCACAGCCCTGACCTGTGGCCTCTGGAGTCCATGGTGAGTGTAGCTCTCCTGTTCTCTGTGCTGGCAAGAGAACAAAGCCACTCTGGTGTTTAATAGTGCCTGTCCTGACATTGTTCTGAGCACAAAGGGGACTTTGGGAGCTCAAAGTGTCCCAGAGCAGCCCAGCTGGTCACCAGCAGGATGTAAAGTCTCAGAGAATTTAGCACACTTCTGAGTGTAATGGGTTTTAGACAGGGAGGGAAGATGGGAGCCTCAGGAGCTGAGAGTGGGCCTCCATGGTCGCTGGCTGCTCAGTACTGGTGCCTGTGCCTTTGAAGTCCCAGATGGCCCAGGGCCTCCAGTGAACTGGGTGGCCCCCATGGACTCTTACTGCTGCTTTGAGCACTGTTATGTGTGTTTAAATGAGATGGCTTGGATGTTGAGCAGTGGGGGTGAATTTAGTTCTAAGTGCATGCTGTGTGGGATCACCATCATTCTGGGTGGGATCACTGCCATGACATGGGGGATCACAGTCATGCTGTGCTCCAGTTGGTGCTCCATGGGCACTGGAAACACCTGAGAACCTTAGCGGGGCTGTGTGTGTACCCGGAAGGCCGGAGATGCTTTGGTGATATTCAGGGTATCAGTGGTTGGCCCCACATGGCATCTATATTTCTGTAGAGTGGGTGCCCAGGTGTTCTCCATCTCAAGAAGGGTCCCAGATACCTGGGGTCCTGGGCCACATCAAGCAGAAGGGCAGGTTGTATATCTTGGCCAGACTCATTTCTTCTTATTCATGCTTGTCCCTTGGTAGATTTGACCCAAGACATATTTTGGCAGGGATTTAATTTGTGGGAGAGAGAGAAAGAGTGGGAGGGGACAGGGTGAGCCCTTACCTGCCAGGGGTGTCAGGTGACTGTGACCCAGCAGCTTACCTTTGGCTAGAAACACATAAGAGGAGACTGGGAACCAAACTGGGCTCAGGGGTAGGGACCGTGTGGGCTGCCCTGAGATGTGTTGAATAGAGAAATAACGAATTGTGTGCCCATGACTTCCTATCCATGTCCCATCTCCTGGGACACTGGGTCTCTACTGTCCCGGACTGATTTGATAGGAACCAGGCTTGGGAGGGTACAGACCAGTGTTCAGCCCCCACAGTGTAGAATCAGCGTTGGTTTGGCTGTTAGGATCCTACTGAGGCACTGGGCCCAGAGTATCCAGTCTGAGGTCAAGGCCACCCCTTAGAAGACCAGCTCACTGGGTCTCCTCAAGGAGGGGATCTGGCTGTCATCAGCTGAGATGGCCACCAGAGAAGCCTGGGCTCCCCTCATCCACACTTAGCGTGTTTTCTTCCTGCAGGCTATGCCCATTGGAAGGGGCAGGTGCTGAAATCCCAGGAACTGCATGATCTGTATGAAGGCCTCAAGGTGAACGGTGTCAACAAGTATGACTACGTGCTCACTGGTGAGCGTCCTGAAGGTCCTGGGGCAGGGTTCCCATCCTGCTGGTGACAGGGATAGGCCCAGATTCCCCTTGCTGGGCTCTTCCCGGGTTCCTGCCTTCCTTCTGGAAGGTAATAGTGTACCCTAGGCACTAACACACCTTAGCAGCATCCTCTTTCATTCCTGCCTCTTTCTTGGGTTGTCTTGGCACCAGCGCCTTCATGAGCTGTTAGCAGTTCTTCATCTCCCCCTTCCCACACTCCACCCCAGTTTGAGGGTGAAATAATGCTACCCAGAAGTCATCTGTTATGTTTCTGGTTGTATTTATTTTACAACCTATTAATCTATTATGCTGTGTGTTTATGTACACACGTGTGCATGTGTATGTCAGTTGTATGACAGTTGCACACATGGTGCCACAACATGGGTGTGGAGGTCTCTCCACCATGTTGGTTGCAGGGATTGATTTTGGATTTTAGATTTCACAGCAGGCATCCCCACTGGGTCAGTCTTAGCTTTCTGTAAATCGTTATCTGCCCTGTTTTGTCTGGATACTGTGGCACACACCTAAAATCCCAGCACTCTGAGTTAGTCTATGGCAGCAGCCTGGTCTACACAGTGAGTTCTAGATGAGGCAGAGCTTCGGAGTGAGACCCTGCCTCCGATAATTTATATTTAGCTGTGTATTTTTAATGTATGGAGATGTTTTGTGCACACTGGAAGATGGCATTGGATCTGGTGGGTCTACAGTTGTAGACAGCTGGGATCTGTCGTGTAGATCCTGGGAACTGAACTTAGGACTTGTGGCAGAACAGCTCTTGACCACAGAGCCAACTCACCAACCTCACAATAAAAACGTTTAGAGAGACACGGGAGCTAGGGAGATGGCTCAGTGGTTAAGAGCACTTACCACTCTTGAAGAGGACCCAGGGTCAGTTCCCAGCCCCAGGAGTTCTGACACCATCTCCTTACTTCTGAGGGCACATGCCCACACGTGGTGTATAGACATACAGTCAGGCACACACACACATATAAAATAAACATTTTTTGGAAGCCCATTACTTGACAGTTATCTATCCTCCCATCCATCGATGCACCTCGCATACTTCTGGGATCCTCCTGTCTTCCCCTGCACGGGTACAGACCTGGGAACATACTGTATCACCTAGATGCAGCATCTGGCCTGTCCCTATGCAGATGCATGCTTCATGTGATGGTATTCATGACAGGAGATGGTCTGGTGTCACTGTGCCCTGTTTTGAGTGGATAAATTTGCATTCTTTTCCTCCAAAGGTTACACGAGAGACACATCCTTCCTGGCCATGGTAGTGGACATTGTGCAGGAGCTGAAGCAACAGAACTCTCGACTCGTGTATGGTTAGTGGACCCCGTTACGCTGCTCCTAGTGGAGAGGGGAACAGTCTGCCTCCTATCTTTGGGCCACCCCTCTTCCTGCTTACCTCTTATTTGACTCATGAGACCTCTAGGGAGAAGCCTGTGGGCTAGCCATCAGGAGGATTGTTTTTCAGGAAGTGTGTCAGGGTGACACTACCTATTGTTTCACATGGAAGGTATGAGAAGGGAGGGGATAATTATGGATGAAGGCCTTGGGGTGCCGTTTCACATGGAAGGTATGAGAAGGGAGGGGATAATTATGGATGAAGGCCTTGGGGTGCCCAAGAGTCAAGAGATCTAATTTTTTTTTTTTGAGACAGGGTTTCTCTATGTAGCCCTGGCTGTCTCCCAACTCACTCTGTAGAACAGGCTGGCCTTGAACTCAGAAATCTGCCTGCCTCTGCCTCCCAAGTGCTGGGACTAAAGGCTCTAATCTTAAAGGTTGAGGTTGGGTTGATAGCCCAGGCAGGGTAAACTGTTGTGGTGGGTGGTGACAAGGTGGGGACATCATATCTAGTTTGTCTGCATAGCATGGGGGTATTATCCAGGCTACCAGATGGGCATGCCTGTATTCTCAGTTACATGGGAGGCTGAGGCAGGAAGACTATGGGTCTAGGGCTATCCTGGAGGGTCTAGGGCTATCCTGGATTACACCCTGAGACCCTGAGCCATAGCAGCTGCTGACCAGATGTTCTGTCCCTGCAGTGTGTGACCCTGTGATGGGAGACAAGTGGAACGGGGAAGGCTCCATGGTGAGTAGTGGACTCACACCGCTGTTTATCTGTGGTCTGTCATCTGTCACCAAGTGAGGGTCCCCTTCCTGGGTAAACCAGTGTGGTAGGAGTGTACCATCTGTGCCTGCATAGGCTACCCATGTGTCCCACGGCAGCCATAGGCGGTCTGTCAGCAGTGGGCAAGCTGTTTAGTAAGCTTCCATGTGTGGACACTGAAGCGAATGTCCTACAAGTTTCTCCTGTTGTGGGTGGTTTTCTCTGAAAGCTTGATTGAAGGCTCTAGCAGGGAGGGGGGGTTAGCCTTTTACCCTTGACTGTAGGACAGTACTCCTCTGTCCAGAGGAGGCATCATGGGGCCCAAACTCAGGGCCTCTCACATACTAGCCACATACTCTGCCACTGAGATGTGCACCAGCCACCAAACACAATTATCTAAGAACTTAATGGAAAGTTCAGACCAGAGGCTAGGGGTTGTGTTGGGTGGGTGGCTCAATCTATTGAGTTTGGGCCAGTCTGCAGGCGTCCATCTGGGTCGGACCCTGGGCCTCCAGGTTAAGTGGAAAGGCAGAGATTGGAACCCTGGACCACACACCAGCGCTGCAAAGCATCATGGGAGCAGTTATTTCCAAATCATGTAGGACTTGGGTGTCAGGAACCAGACAGTGGGCATCTGTAATCCTAGCTACTTGGGGGCTGGGGCAGGATTGAGGCCAGCCTGAATCCAAATTTTTAAAAAAGGAACTTGGAGGTAGAGACAATGCTTGCACGACAAGCAGAGGGCCCTGGGTCCATCTTCAGCATAAAGATGTGATCTTATCAGGACTTGGAAAGGAAACAGGATTGCTGTGAGTTCTAGGCCAGCCTGGGCTACAGAGTAAGAACCCAAATGGGGCTTGGGTGGGGAAGAGGTACTGTTTTGTGGAATTTTTCACTAATAACTTAAATCAACAATGAGATGACCAGGAGTGGGTTGGGTCACAGGCATGTCTTCCATGGGGATGAGACACCCCAGAACTCAGGCTACCAGAGCTAGGTGGGCCCTGGTCCCAGCTGGCAGAGCCTGAGGGCCTGTTGTTGCCTAAGTCATTCTGTGCTGTCCTGGGTTTAGCTCCCTGTCTCCCTTCCTCCCTTCTTGGTTCTGGTGAGCTGAGGCCCTCCCCTTTTGCCCCAGGCCCTTCTCTTCCTTGGTGACACCCTTCTCTGTCCCTGTCACCCCGGACTCGGGCCTGCGGGTCCTGAGTTGTGTATTTCCTCATGGTGGCAATGTCAGGTGTCCCCTCGGGATTTGGGCTTTGCGATTGTCCCGCTGGTCTCCTTCCATGTGAGTGAGCCTCCTCCTTTGTCTCCTGTGCTCTCCAGTATGTGCCCCAGGACCTGCTTCCCGTGTACAGGGACAAAGTGGTTCCGGTGGCAGACATCATCACTCCCAACCAGTTTGAGGCTGAGTAAGTAACCACATGGCCAGAAGGACCAGATGCCCGGGAGCCCTGCATATGTCACATGTGCCCTGGCAACCCCACATCTGCCCCTCATGCCCCTAGGTGGCCCTTAGAAAGCCTGGCCTGCACTAGACTGATCATGTCACCCTTGCCTGTAAACCTGGACCCTGACCCTGCACTGGGTCCACTGCCTGTCGGGAATGGCATGCACTCTTCCCTCTCATTCTTGGTCCATGATCTGTTGGCCCAGAGTTGCTCCCTGCTGGTGAGATGCTCCAAGGAGGGAAAGAGGAGGTCATCCATGTCCAGCTGAGGGCTGATGTGGCTGGGATTCTCAGGTGGAGCTGCGGGCCCCAGGTCTCTCAGAGCTCAGCACACATGACCCTGATTTGCTAAAGAGCCAGCTTCCAAAAACACAAAACCAAAAACCTGCAGGCCAAGGCAGGCAGGTGGGGAGTGCTGGTCATTCTGACCCTCGGATATTGGTTACCTGCAGGAGCTGTGTGGGTTGTAGGTACTGTTCCTAACTACAGTCCTCTATAGGGTTCAACACAGTCTGGAATCTTACCATGTATACAATTTTCCTATCACATACTTTAACCTTGACATTCCCAGCTCTTACCTTCAGGGCTCACCTGGTTCTCATGGCCAGTAGGTACTGTGATGGCTCCCTGTGGGGATGTAGGTCAGGCTTCAGCATGGCTGTACTGTAGAGTCTGGCTCACCCCTCCCGTCTGGGTTCCAGGTTGCTGAGTGGCAGAAAGATCCACAGCCAGGAAGAAGCATTCGAGGTAAGGAGAGCTTCGCACACAGCCCTACTCACGGGAAGGAGACAGACCCTGTCTTCAGGAAGGGATGAGCATCTGAGGGATACTGACCTCTGACCCCGGGTGTGATAAAAACAACTTGTCACTGACTGATACCTCTGTCAGCTCTACTCTCAGTCCACCATATGTCTGCGACCTGCCGCTGCCATAGCAGAGTACTCTTACAGCTCTGGGGTCTGAAAGTCCAACCTGCAGGGGCAGGCAGGGTATACCCCCTCTGTGGCCCCAGAGGTCCTGCCTTTCACCTCCAGCTTCTTCTGCTGTGTGATATTGACTCATGGCCTCAGCTGCCTAGTGACTCAGCCTACTGTCACCATGCTTTATAGGACAGAAGTCATCCTTCTAAGATTCTGACTCTGCTGCCCACTCAGCTGTGGCCTCAGCTTACACTTTTTTCACAAATCATCCCAGAGCAATCACTGTGTGTGTGTGTGTGTGTGTGTGTGTGTAGTGAGTGTCTGCTGTTTGCCAGGGACTGTGTGAGCTCCAAACATAATCTCATTAATTGAGCTGCACAGCCCACAGTGTGCCAGCCACCTGAGTCACCATCATGTTCCAACACTGTTCTGGTTACCTTCAGTCCACACCATCCTACCCAGAACAAGCAGCTGCCAGGAAAGAGCCACCCAGGAACGTGTGGTGACAGCTCCTCACTTGGCCTGGGAGCTACCTATCTGGGACTTACCTATCTGTAGCTTAAGTGTGAGTGTTTTCCTGTATGTGTGTGTACCATGTGTGTCTTGTATCCTCAGAGGCAGAAGAGGGTATCAGATCCCTTGGCACTAGAGTTAAGGACAGTTGTGAGCCACCATGTTGGTGTTAGTAACTAACCCTGAGGCCTCTGCAAGGCAGGTAGTGCTCTTAAGTGCTGCTCCATCTCTCCAACCCCATGATGGGTAGCTTCAGTGTGAGCAGCTCCACACACCAGTGTGGCCACTCTGTCAACTCTGTGTCCTTAGACACTACAGTTTGTAAGGTATAGAAGTTTGTGGTCTTCTGTGAGTGGGAGGTGCCTAAGTTCACACTGCATCTGTCAGGTTTAAACCAGTTTTAGCCAGGTGTCCTAGCTCACAGTACTTAAAAGAAAGGTGCAGTGAAATCTCTTTGAGTTTAGGACCAGCCTGGTCTACATACCAAGTTCATGCTGGGACTCTGGTGCGTTCCCCAAGCTTCCTCATTCTCCACTCTTGACTCTCAGTGGTATGGCTGAAGGTGGCTGTGGCCTGGCTTGGCTTTGTGTCTGCAACGTTCCAGGTTCTCTGGAAGCCCATCAAGCATTCTGGGCATGCCTGGCTGCTCAGTCTCTACTTGTAGAGAGGACAGTGGCCTACCAGGGCCTGTCTTCCTGTCTCTTGGGAAGCTTGACCATCAGGAAGAGCCACGGTGTGTGGATGTGCTGACACTCTCCTTTGCTGCCCGCAGGTGATGGACTTGCTGCACTGTATGGGTCCTGACACTGTGGTCATCACCAGCTCTGACCTGCCCTCCCCACAGGGCAACGACTACCTGATCGCGCTGGGCAGCCAGAGGATGAGTAAGTGCCTGTCCCATCTGCTCTTGTGCTCCTGGGCCCATTGGTCTATGTAGCTCATGGCATTCAGGCGTCAGAGGATGCTTGGGGCTCAGTAGAGAGAAGCTCATGCTTGGTCAGCAAGGGGCGGGGGGGGGGGAGTTCCTTTTGCCCCTCAGGAGAGTCAGGCAGACCAAAGACAGGCTCAAGATAGGCCTCTGTGGAGCCAGATGGGGCTGGATGGGGTACTGGGGACATGACAGACTCTCCCACCCCTCAGTCACTGGATGCTCAGGTATCCATGCAGTGCTTGAATTAGCAAGTTCTCATGTCTCCTGAGCTACCATCCTGTGGCCTATTCCAGAGGCCAGCTGTGTCTGGCTTCTGCAGCCCAAGTGGTCAGAGGGTGAAGATATCTGTTGGGCTGTGGTGATTGCTTATACAAGCAGCACCTGAGTGAATTGTTTGAACAGTGTTACAATGCACAGAGCTGAGCCACAGGCTGACAGGATCCCCAAGTTCACACCCATTGCTCCAGTGAGCATTCTGGATGCAGAAGGGTGTAGGGATGTGTGTCTGAATGTTACTGCATTGCACACATGCGTGAACACACACACTAGTGCATTCAGGCAGTCCCTGGCACACTGAGTGTGTACCACTGTGCTGGTGTCATCTTCTAGGGACCAGTGTTTCACTCCCCTTGGGACAGTGGAGGCAGTGGGGGTTGGTAATGACAGTCCTGTCACATGGAGTCCCAGAGCTACTGAAAGATGCCACACCACCTGTATGTGACCTTCTGAAGGATGGGCAGTGCTGACCTTCCTGTTACCTCAGAGAAGTGGGGACAAGTGGGCTGACAGGTTCTTACTGTAGGGGTGACCCTTGTCTGGCTGAGAAGTCTCAGACTCAGTGACCTGGCTTATGTCCTTCCCCAGGGAAGCCAGATGGCTCCACGGTGACCCAGCGTATCAGGCTGGAGATGCACAAGGTGGACGCTGTCTTTGTGGGCACCGGGGACCTCTTCGCCGCCATGCTTCTGGCGTGGACACACAAGCACCCAGACAATCTCAAGGTCAGTTGTACCTGTTTGCTCCTCCCCACAATTCCCTCTGCTCTCCTGGTGTGGAGATAGTGTACTGTACTTCAGACAGATGAGCAGGTTAGTGGGGCCTGGGCCTGAAGTGTCTGTGGGAGGGTACCGCTGACCATGGGCCCAGAAGCCACCCTGTCAGTCTCTTGCCATGCATCCCATTTTTGGGAAGTGATGTCATGGAACCTCAGGGGCTTGGATTATAAAGTTGGAATACAGGGAGCTCAGGGTGTAGGTCCAGTGCATGCCTTCAACCTGGGTTTTTACCCTCAGAGTGTAAAAAGTAATTAAAAGACAGAAACCACCGTTCACTTCCTGGGTCCATGGAGCCTTTCAGGTACCTCCTTGTTGACTTCTCTAGCTGTCTTTGCTACTTTGTGGGGGTCTTCTTTATTGTACTCTTTATCCCCCTGGTTTTACCCTCTAACATTGGAGAGGAGAGAATGGGATTGAGGTTAGAGAGAGATCTTGAAATCTAATTTCTTTTTTCTTTTCTGAGCACAACCACTAACAAGCCATAAAGAATCCTTGTGATCCACTAATCACGAATTTGCCTCTTGGGTCCCTAGCATTTTCATACCTTCTGAAAAGTTCCCAGAATTCGAAATGGCATACAATCACAGAAACCATCTGCAGCTGGCAAAAGCATGTCTCTGCTAGAGCTTGGGGCAAATCATAATCACCTGCTGCAGACCATCTGAAGCAACCCATATTCCATATCTGGGATTAAACTGAAAACATATTCTTATAGTCTCTCTCTCTCTCTCTCTCTCTCTCTCTCTCTCTCTCTCTCTCTCTCTCTCTCTCTGTGTGTGTGTTGTGTGTGTGTGTGTAAGAACCCATATTTCCAGTATCCACACCACAAAATTTCCAATGTGTAGTCCAGTCTGGATTGTTTCATGCAATGTATATAGCCAGTGCCACACTCACTTAACAGTGACGTGGGGGAAAAGGGTAGTGAGCTGAAAATCCACACTGAGGTAGTCCTTTCCCCCCTCAATCCTGTCCTGGAATTGGGTCTTTAAATGGTTGTCTGTATGACCATCTCTTGTGTGGTCATACCACACATTCTTGTGTGAAGGTAAGACAAAGTTAGTGCCAGGGGTCCACCCCAGCCATATCAATCCCAGGTGGGACCGAGCTGTTTTGCGGGGATCATGCTGGTGCTTTTCTTGTATGGTATGCAGTTCAGTGTGCACCTCAGAAGGGCAGAGGCGTTTCCTTAAGGCTGTGTCCTTCCATCTGAGATCTCCTGGCCTGTGAGCAGAAATGCTGCAGGATGTGACCAAGCAGCAGGTCCCTTCCCTTCCTCCACAGCAGCTCAAAGCAAGTATGTCCCCCTCCAGTGCTGTTGAAGGCAGAGTCACAAGGGCTGGGCTCATGGCTCAGTGGAGCAGTTACCATGCACACACAAAGCCTGGGTTCCATCCGAGCATAGCAAATACAAAAAGCATGCAAAGTTGGAACAGTCCCTACACTGACACTGGACTGTCCAAGCACTGCAGATGGCTACCCACAGCCTTGATGTCCCTCACTGTGAAGGACATGGTTGCATAGCTGGGTGAGGGCTGCCCTTCCGTTAGACTGGGAGGGGGAAGAGAGGATCAGCAGTCTCCTAGAGGAGGCAGTTAGATGTGAGGACCTGAAGTGAGTTCCCTGGTCTGTCCCAACACCCTCCTACCCAGGTCTGACCACAGCTCTGACTCCTTGTCTTTATGATGGAGAGGGAGACAGGCTCTCAAGTGTGGAGTCCTTTGAAAACCCCGAATTTAAGCCTAGCATGCTCACTCCCTTTTCCCTGTAGTGGCTCTCTGCCTCCTGCCTCCCTCAGGGCAAGCCAGACTTGCCCTGTTTAATTGGCAGCAGTCGGGGTTCCTTTGTACAGAGCAGCAGAAGTTTGGCAGCTCTCATCCAGAGAAGCCTCACTGTGGGGCTCTAAAGTCCAACCCTGGCTCTTCCAATCCCTGTCAGGGAACTCGAGTGTCTGGGTATTAGCAGAGTCCCCCAGGCCTCAGGCCATGAGCGCAGGGTGGGCCAGAGCTCTTTCCTTTTTACAGTCTAAAACTAATTAATCCCAGGAATTGTAGTTAAGCGCCTGCTGTGTGCCAGGTGTGCCCAAAATTGACAAGTCCCAAGATCAACGATGACCCATCCAATGATGCATCTCAGTCCACAGGGAAGTAGTTAATTAGCATACAGTACCTGCCTGGCTCTCTCTCCACTGCTGTAACAAAATACCTGAGATTCTTTATAAAGAGGAAAGGTCTCAGAAATGTCTGCCCCATATGAGCTTGCCTTGTTGCTTTGAGACCTGTAGCTATGCATCATGGTGGGATCCAGGAAGCAAAGACCTCCCATCAGGCCCCACCTCCAGAAGCTGTCATCCCTCCAATAGCACCCCAGGTAGAGGGCCTAGCCTCTAGCATGTGTTATGGGGACCCTCCAGGTACAGCCTGATGCAGAAGCATCTGAGTGGGGGCTATCCTGCAGTCAGGCCAGTAAGAGCCCAGTGGTGTCCAGTGTGGGTGTGAGGGACAGTGAGGCCAGCTCCCTGGCAACTGAGATGCTCAGCAGGTAGGCCACAGCCTCTGTCCTCTCCACAGGTGGCCTGTGAGAAAACAGTGTCTGCCATGCAGCACGTCCTGCAGAGGACCATCCGGTGTGCAAAAGGTACCTGCCAGTGCTCTGCCTTCCTTGGGGGTAGTCCCTGCCTAGAGGTGGGCAAGAGGGAGGGGGAGCTCTGCCTCCCAGCCTCTGCCTCCTGCTGCCTGTTAGAAGTGAGGCAGCAGGGGGCAGTGTGGAGCCCTTCCTGAAGCAGGAACTCAGAACTGTGGGAAGAGGAAGGATGGCTCAGGTTCCATGCAACCTGCTCTGATCTTCCCTGTGTTCTGCAGCTGAAGCAGGAGAAGGACAGAAGCCCAGCCCGGCTCAGCTGGAGCTGAGGATGGTCCAGAGCAAAAAGGACATCGAGGACCCCGAGATCGTCGTGCAGGCCACGGTGCTGTGAGGGTCATGCACGCTCGCCCTGACACGCAGCGAGCTGAGGTGTCTGTCTCCATCCCTGTGAAAAGCTGTAACGTCTGCCTTAGAGCCGTGACTGAAACTTGACATTGTGTTCCTTCCTGAGGGTCGGGTCTCAGCCAGTCTCTATCGTGAAAATGTGCCATTGTGCTATTTTTTTTTAAAAAATGACAAAGCCGTTGTAGAAATATGTGATTCAGACCCATGGCCCCTTCCCCAAAGGCTCTGGGCCTCTGACTGCCTCCTGTTGCCTCATAGGTATGTGGAAGGTAGGTGGGGGAGGCCTGCCTGCTGCCTCTGGATCTTTCTTTCTGTTGGCCACTAGCTGCCATTGTCCCATGTGTCTACACAACCCCTGATTGTGTATAGACTCTGCTCCCTGTGTCTTTAAAACCGGGTTAGGTCTTAACCGTTGGCATCTGAAGAATCCGCCAAATATCTTCATTGCCATTTTCGTCCTTCCCTTGTTCCTGCATTAGAGTTTCTGTGTGTCTCTGCTGCTCTTTGGGTGACATCTCGAATGTCAGATATATGCAGCTGTTGGACTGTGTGGAAAGGTTTCCTATTCTCATGGCTGGGTAGGCTCACAAGCATGTGGTCACTGACAGGAACCTTGTAAGGAAGCAGAACATTCCAGAGCATCTGCAGCCACCTGGGCCTCTGCAGGTTCTCCTGTCACTTGGGAGCAAATTCTAGGAAACTGACCAACATGGTGTTGGGCTGCTGAGCGCAGGGCAGCTTGGGAGTTCAGGAAGTTGTCCACACTGGGCTTGTGTGAGTGCTCACCCAGGCCTGCAGGGCTGTCTGCTGGCCGTGGACCTGCCACATGCTGCTGGACTGGACATTGCTGCACAGGGGTTTGGACAGACAGGGAAGGAGAGGCAGAGATGCCTCCTGCCCCCTGGTGGCATACTTAAGTACTGGTTTCTCTCCTCCTCCACCCCCTTTTCTGTATTCTGTGCCCACTTTATTTTGAGGAGCAAGAGGCCCTTACGTGAAGCCAGTTAGCTGTCTGCCTTCTTGGAAGGTCTCTACAGATCATATTGGCATTGTGCATGCAGGGGTGTCCCTTACACCCCAGCTGGAGACTGTGATATGTCCCTTTGCCTATACTGCTCAAGGGTGAATTTCCTGGCTCTGCTTCCCAGAGCTTAAGGTCCCTAGTCATGTCTGTGAGTTTGGGCTTTTCACTCACGATCTCTCTACCCACACCCATCTCCCTGCTCCTCAATCCTTGAGATGTGTATCCTCTGAGAACCCTAAGGAGAACTGGGAGGCTGAAAGAGGTGGAGAATAGATCCTGCCTCCCTCTCTCCCAGAAGCATAGTGCCTCCATGGACCTCTGAGTGCCACAGCCTGTCACCCCATTAAAATTCCCCAGATAGGAGAGATGCTGGCCCATGTCACCTGAACCAGCCCATAGTCGGAGGTGCCTGTTAAGCTATTTACAACTTTGAAGGAAGCAGAAAACTGGTCTCTCTCTCTCTCTCTCTCTCTCTCTCTCTCTCTCTCTCTCTGCTCTCTCTCTCTCTCTCTCTCTGTCTCTCTCTCTCTCTCTCTCTCTCTGTTTCTTTCTCTCACTGACACACACGCGCACAATGTAACTTTAAATGTTATTTTGACCATCAGTACCCCAGGCCAACATTAGCTAGCTCTCTGCTTGCCATGTGTCCAAGCCTGGTCCCAATGTTGCACCCCTGACCCCACAAAAAAGGAAAGCAAAGGCAGCAGGTTAAAGGTGAGAATGAGCCTCGGTTCCCCAGGCTTAGGACAGAACAAGCCCACCACTGCCTCACAGAGAGCAGAGAACCCCTTGCCGGCAACTAGGGAAAACGTCCTTTCTCTTCCAGTGTGTGAGACTGACCTGAGAGAGGTGGCCCAGCTGGCAAAGTACTTGCTAAGCAACACGAGGACACAAGTTCGATCCCCACCACCCAAGTGTGGCTGTGCAGGGAAGTAGGGAGGTGGAGACAGAGCATCCCCGGGGCTCACCTGACAGCCAGTGTGTTCATATGGGTGATCTCAGGTTGGATGCAGAGACCCAGTCTCAAAACAGAAAGTGGAGAGCAATTTAAAAAAAGACCCCACATGTTGAGCACAGGCTTCACACACAAGAAAGGGATAATGGCAGGCATGGGGCTGAGGACAGCCTGTGTGGGAGAGATGAGGAAGTACCCTCTGGCAGAGTAGAACTGCGTGTGGCCATTTTATATGTCTGAAGAACCACAACAGGAAGTCTTAGCCCAGAGCTGATGGGGGTGGGGAGGACACTTTCTTGCTAACAGCTGGCTGACTTCTGTGTGTCCCCCTCCTCCCATCCCTCTTCTGAGAACTTCCTCTAACCCTGGACTTTGGTGTCATCTCACTTGTCCTATCTGTTAGCTTTGAGCTAACAGGACAGGCACAGAGGCTGTGTCCAAGGCATGTGACTAAGAGGAACCCATTAGTGCTTTGAGCTCGGGCACTGGCCCTGGGCAGAAGGCTTTCCAAAGAACTGTCTGCAGCCCTGCCAGCCTGCAAGCAGAGGCCCTGGCCCCCAGTATCCAAACCAGGATTGGCTTTTACTTTCACTCTCCAGAGTTCAGTGATGAAATAATGTGTTTGGACATGAAGCCCAGTGTTGCCTGCTTCCTGTTGGGGATTTGATTCTGTCTTAGAACTTCTCCTTCAACCTCCTGGCAGACTAAGAAGGAATTCCCAAGTATGATTCTTCTTACATCTCTGCCTGCTCCTGTTAGATAATCCTCGGCCTCTGTCTACTTTTGCAGTATGTTAATGGTTGTGAAAATGTCCTTTTCTTTAACTGTGAGAACCACTTCTTAAAAGCTGCTCAATTTTTCAGTGGAAAAATCACTTATCTTCACTGTGCTGAAGTGGATATTTGAAAGGAGGTGTTATGGGCCCCACAGGCTGCCTTCCCTGTAGGTTGTCACCACCACCAGCTGAGACCAGCACAGCTGTCTCCTGTCCTTGTTGAGGATGGCAGGGCCCTGGAAGGAGCCAGGTTGGCCAGAGCAGCGCTGAGGTCTTTTCTGTGTTGCTGGGCATCTCCTAGATAGAGAGTAACCAGCTCCCATTGCTTCAGGCCTTGCCCTGTCTGTAAAGTGAAGGAAAAAGTAGTGATATATTTTGTCTCCTAGCTCCTGGCTTTCTTGCTGCTCTTTGGGAATCACTTAACTTGGGGGGTATGTGTCTGCATTTACATAGTTCTTAGGTGCCCAGTGACCCCAGGCTGGGCCTACCTGCTTGTACTGAATTCCATGAGCCTTCTTCTGGGGCAGGGTATACACTTGGACCAAAAGATGGCACTGGAGTTTTGAGTGGACAGGCATGAACCTAGGCCTTGGTGTGCCCTCCAGAGGGTGCTACAGCCCAGTGCCCTCTTTTATTGCTGCTAACTGGGTGCCTCTATTCAGTCATTCATGCAGCTACCTGCACTGAGAGGGTCCTGAAAATTGTTATCCATGTGAAGGATGGATGTTGACCACAGGACCCACCAGTGAGTGCTAAGAAAGGGTGTCCCTGCCCCCAGGGGCAGTTCTGTGTGAGGTTACAACAAATCTGTAGGCTCTGTATGGACACCATTGAGCTAGGAAGACATGAACCTGGTCCACCAGGTCTGAATGAATGACACTCCCCGACCCCCTGAATGATGGAGACATGCCCTGGGGTGGAGGTGCAGCTGGACATGCATGTGTCAGACCTGTTGCATTTTCACACATCTGTGACAGCTGCATATGGTTGGCCAGTTCCAGTCCTGTTTCTGCCTCCAGTTGCACTCTCAGCGTTCACCAACAGTGGGCGCAGTGGAGCCAGAGCAGTGTCAGAAGCCCAGGCATCTTGGTACCAGCTGATTAAACAGCAGTCATCCTATCAGGAGATTTGGTTGGTGGTTTTTTTTGTTTTTGTTTTTGTTTTTTCCTTCTTGTGTAAATCTTTGTTAGGCCTCAGACTTGGCATTGTGCAACACCTCACAATAACTGGCAGCTCAATGTGTCCCCAGTCCTGCCTGGGACATCCCCAGAAGCCATTACTTGGTCAGCATGGCCAGAATTGACGTTTTTGCACTGTGTGCATTTTGCACTGTGTGTTTCC
>NW_023045430.1:0-33090 GCF_011762505.2 Arvicanthis niloticus | reverse complement strand
GACCAATGGGCAACCAGAAAGAGGAGAGGTCAGAATGGAATCCCATGAGAGAAGAGAAAAGAAGGGAATCCAATGTTAGGGGAGAATAGAAGGGAATCCAAAGAGAGGAGAAAACAGAAGAGAATGCAGAGAGTGGAGTGAACAGAAGGGCATTTAGAAAGAGGAGAGAACAGAAAGGAAGCCGGAGACAGGAAGGAAGGAAGGGCATCCAGAGAGAGGAGAGTGCAGAAGGGCATCCAGAGATAGGAGAAGACAGAAGGGAATCCAAAGAGAAGAGAGAACAGAAAGGCATTCAGAAAGGAGAAGACAGAAGGGCATCAAGATAGGAGAGGACAGAAGGGTACCAGGAAAGAGAAGAGAAAAGAAGGGCATCCAGAGACAGTATAGAACAGAAGGGCATCCAGAGAGAAGAGGACTCAAGGGCATCCAGAGAGAGGAGAGAAAAGAAGTGCATCCAGAGAAGGAGAAAACAGAAGTGAATCCAGAGAGAGGAGAGAACATAAGGACATTCGGAGAGAGGAGAGACAGATGGGCATCGGGAGAGAGGAGAAGACATAACGTCATCCAGAGAGAGATGACAGAAGGGCATCCAGAGAGAGGAAAAAAAATAAAGATTCCAGAAAGAGGAGAGAACAGAAGTGCATGCAGAGAGAGGAGAATACAGAAGGGCATCCTGAGAGAGGAGAGGATAGAACAGCATCCAGAGAGAGGAGAAGACAGAAGGGAATCCAGAGAGAGGAGATAACAGGAGGGCACCCAGAGAGAGGAGAGACCAGAAGGGCATCCAGAGAGAGGAGAAGACAGAAGGGAATCTGGAATGAGGAGAGAACAGAAGAGTGTCCAGAGAGAGGAGAGAGCAGAAGGGTAGCCAGGGAAAGGAGAAGACAGAAGGGCATCTAGATAGAAGAGAGAACAGTAGGGCATCCAGAAAGAGGAGAGAAGAGAAGGACATCCAGAGGAGAAGACAAGTGAATCCAGAGAGAGGAAAGAACAAAAAGGCATTCAGAGAGAGGAGAGAATAAAAAGCCATTGGGAGACAGGAGAAGACAAGGTCATCCAGAGAGAGGAGATGACAGAAGGGCATCCAGAGAGAAGAAAAGAAAAATAGGGAATGCAGCGAGAGGAGAGAACAGAAGTGCATCCTGAGAGAGGAGACGACAGAATAGTATGCGAAGAGAGGAGAGAACACAAGGGCATCAAGAGAGAGGAGAAGACAGAAGGCAATCCAGAGAGAGGAGAGGAAAGAAGGACATTCCAAAAGAAGAGAGAACAGAAGCACATCCAGAGAGAAGAGTGAACAGGAGAGAATGCAGAAAGAGGAGAGAACACAAGCCCATCCAGAGACAGCAGAAGACTGAAGGACATCCAGAAAGAGAAGAGGACTGAAGGGCATCCGGAGAGAGAAGAAGACCGAAGGGCATCCAGAGAGAGGAGAGGACAGAATGGAATCCAGTGAGAGGAGAGAACAGAAGGGCATCCAATGTTAGGGGAGAACAGAAGGGAATCCATAGAGAGGAGAGAACAGAAGAGAATGCAGAGAGAGGAGTGAACAGAAGGGCATTTAGAAAGAGGAGAATACAGAAGGGCATCCAGAGAGAGGAGAGGACAGAAGGGAATCCAGAGAGAGGAGTGTGCAGAAGGGCATCCAGAGATAATAGAAGACAGAAGGGAATCCAAAGAAAGGAGAGATCAGAAGGGCATTCAGAGAGGAGAAGACAGAAGGGCATCCAGATAGAAGAGGACAGAAGGGCATCCGGAAACAGAAGAGAAAAGAAAGGCATCCAGAGAGAGGTCAGAACAGAAGGGCATCCAGAGAGAAGAGGACACAAGGGCTTCCAGAGAGAGGAGAAAACAGAAGGGCATCCAGAGAAGAAGAAGACAGAAGTGAATCAAGAGAGAGGCAAGAACAGAAGGGCATTCATTCGGAGAGAGGAGAGAACAGATTGTCATCATGAGAGAGTTGAAGACAGAAGGGGATCCAGAGAGAGATGATAGAACGGCATCCAGAGAGAGGAAAAAATAGGGAATCCAGAAAGAGGAGAGAACAGAAGTGCATCCAGAGAGGAGAATACAGAAGGGCATCCAGAGAGAGGAGAGGATATAACGGCATCCAGAGAGAGGGGAAGACAGAAGAAAATCCAGAGAGAGGAGAGAACAGAAGGTCATCCAGAATGAGGAGAGAACAGTAGGGCATCAAGAGAGAGGAGGAGACAGAAGGCAAACCAGAGAGAGGAGAGGAAAGAAGGACATCCTAAGAGAAGAGAGAACAGAAGCACATCCAGAGAGAAGAGTGAACAGGAGAGAATGCAGAAAGAGGAGAGAACACAAGCCCATCTAGAGACAGCAGAAGACTGAAGGACATCCAGAGAGAGAAGAGGACTGAAGGGCAACCAGAGAGAGAAGAAGACCAATGGGCATCCAGAGAGAGGAGAGAACAGAATGGAATCCAGTGAGAATAGAGAACAGTAGGGCATCCAATGTTAGGGGAGAACAGAAGGGAATCCAGAGAGAGAAGAGAACAGAAGAGAATGCAGAGAGAAGAGTGAACAGAAGGGCATTTAGAAAGAGGAGAAGACAGAAGGGAAGCTGGAGAGAGGAGAAGAGAGAAGGGCATCCCGAGAGAGGAGAGTGCAGAAGGGCATCTAGTGAGAGGAGAAGACAGAAGGGAATCCAAAGAGATGAGAGAACATAAGGGCATTCAGAGAGGAGTACACAAAAGGCCATCCAGATCGGAGAGGACAGAAGTGCATCTGGAAATAGAAGAGAACAGTAGGGCATCCAGAGAGAGGACAGAACAGAAGGGCATCCAGAGAGAAGAGGACACAAGGGCATCCAGAGAGAGGAGTGGACAGAAGGGCATCCAGAGAAGGAGAAGACAGAAGTAAATCCAGAGAGAGGAGAGAACATAATGGCATTCGGAGAGAGGAGAGACTGATGGGCATCGGGAGAGAGGAGAAGACATAACGTCATCCAGAGAGAGATGACAGAAGGGCATCAAGAGAGAGGAAAAAAATAGGGAATCCAGAAAGAGGAGAGAACAGAAGTGCATGCAGAGAGAGGAGAATACAGAAGGGCATCCAGAGAGAGGAGAGGATAGAATGGCATCCAGAGAGAGGAGAAGACAGAAGGGAATCCAGAGAGAGGAGAGAACAGGAGGGCACCCAGAGAGAGGAGAGACCAGAAGGGTATCCAGAGAGAGGAGAAGACAGAAGGGCATCCGGAGAGAGGAGAGAACAGAAGAGCATCCAGAGAGAGGAGAGAGCAGAAGGGCAGCCAGGGAGAGGAGAAGACAGAAGGGCATCTAGATAGAGGAGAGAACAGTAGGGCATCCAGAAAAAGGAGAGAAAAGAAGGGCATCCAGAGTAGAAGACAAGTGAATCCAGAGAGAGGAAAGAACAAAAAGGCATTCAGAGAGAGGAGAGGACAGAAGGGCATTGGGAGACAGGAGAAGACAGAAGGTCATCCAGAGAGAGGAGATGACAGAAGGGCATCCAGAGAGAAGAAAAGAAAAATAGGGAATGCAGCGAGAGGAGAGAACAGAAGTGCATCCTGAGAGAGGAGACGACAGAATGGTATGCGAAGAGAGGAGAGATCACAAGGGCATCCAGAACGAGAAGAGAACAGAAGGGCATCAAGAGAGAGGAGAAGACAGAAGGCAATCCAGAGAGATGAGAGGGAAGAACGACATCCCGAGAGAAGAGAGAACAGAAGCACATCCAGAGAGAAGAGTGAACAGGAGAGAATGCAGAAAGAGGAGAGAACACAAGCCCATCCAGAGACAGCAGAAGACTTATGGACATCCAGAGAGACAAGAGGACTGAAGGGCAACCGGAGAGAGAAGAAGACCTAAGGGCATCCAGAGAAAGGAGAGGACAGAATGGAATCCAGTGAAAGGAGAGAACAGAAGGGCATCCAATGATAGGGGAGAACAGAAGGGAATCCATAGTTAGGAGAGAACAGAAGAGAATGCAGAGAGAGGAGTGAACAGAAGGGCATTTAGAAAGAGGAGAGAACAGAAGGGAAGCCGGAGAGAGGAGTGAACAGAAGGGCATTAAGAAAGAGGATAGAACAGAAGGGAAGCTGGAGAGAGGAGAGGACAGAAGGGCATCCAGAGAGAGGAGAGTGCAGACGGGCATCCAGAGATAGGAGAGTGCAGACAGGCATCCAGAGATAGGAGAAGACAGAAGGGAATCCAAAGAGAAGAGAGAACAGAAGGGCATTCAGAAAGGAGAAGACAGAATGGCATCCAGATAGGTGAGGACAGAAGGGCATCCGGAAAGAGAAGAGAAAAGAAGGGCATCCAGAGATAGGATAGAACACAAGGGCATCCAGAGAGAAGAGGACAGAAGGGCATCCAGACAGAGGCAAGTACAGAAGGACATCCAGAGAAAGAGAAGACAGAAGTGAATCCAGAGAGAGAAGAGAACAGAAGGGCATTCAGAGACAGGAGAGAACTGATGGTCATCTGGAGAGAGGAGAAGACAGAAGGTCATCCAGAGAGAGATGAGAGAAGGGCATCCAGAGAGAGGAAAAAAATAGGGAATCCAGAAAGAGGAGAGAAGAGAGGTGCATGCAGAGAGAGGAGAATACACAAGGGCATCCAGAGAGAGGAGATGATAGAACGGCATCCAGAGAGAGGAGAAGACAGAAGGGAATCCAGAGAGAGGAGAGAACAGGAGGGCATCCAGAGAGAGGAGAGACCAGAAGGGTATCCAGAGAGAGGAGAGACCAGAAGGGCATCCAGAGAGAGGAAAAGACAGAAGGTCATCCAGAGAGAGGAGATGACAGAAGGACATCCGGAGAGAGGAAAAAATAGGGAATCCTGAAAGAGGAGAGAACAGAAGTGCATCCAGAGAGAGGAGAAGACAGAACGGCATCCAGAGACAGGAGAGGATAGAACTGCATCTAGACAGAGGAGAAGACAGAAGGGAATCCAGAGAGAGGAGAGAAAAAAGGGCATCCAGTGTGAGGAGAGACCAGAAGGGCACTGAGAGAGTAAGGAGAAGACAGAAGGGCCTCCGGAGAGAGGAGAGAACAGAAGGGCATCTAGAAAGAGGAAAGAACAGAATGTCATCAAGAGAGAGGAGAAGACAGAAGGGCATCCAGAGAGATGAGATCAAAGAAGGGCATTGAGAGAGTGAAGAAGACAGAAGGCCATCCGGGGAGTGGAGAGAACAGAAGGGCATCCAGAAAGAGGAGAGAACAGAAGGTCATCAAGAGAGAGGAGAAGATAGAAGGGAATCCAGAGAGAGGAGAGAACAGAAGGGCATCCAGAGAGAGGAGAGAGTAGAAGTGCATCCAGAGAGATGAGAAGACAGTAGGGAATCCGGAGAGAGAATAGATCAGAAGGGAATCCAGAGAGAGGAGAGAGCAGAAGGGCATCCAGTGTGAAGAGAAAACTGAAGGGCATCCAGAGAGAGGAGAGGACAGAATGGCATCCAATGAAAAGAGAGAAAACAAGGGCATCCAGAGAAGGAGAAGACAGAAGCAAATCCAAAGAGAGGAGAGAACAGAAGGGCATTTGGGGAGATTAAGAACAGAAGGGAATCGGGAGAGAGGAGAAGACAGAAGGTCATCCAGAGAGAGGAGAGAACAGGAACGCATCCAGAGAGAGGAGAAGACAGAAGGGCATTCAGAGATGGGAGAGAACAGAATGGCGTCCAGTGAGAGGAGAGAACAGAAGGGCATCCAATGTTAGGAGAGAACAGAAGGGAATCCAGAGAGTGGAGAAAACAGAAAAGCATCCCGAGAAGGGGAAGACAGAAGGGCATACAAAGTGAGGAGAGAACAGAAGGGCATCTGTAGAATGAAAAAGTATAAAGGCCATTTTTTGAAATATGTGTAGATTTTTTGCTTTACAGAACCCAGAACTGAAAATAAGATTTCAGGCCTTCACATTCCAGGTGAAGGACAATTGCTGGATTACACTCCTCAAGCTTTACCCAAGGCAGGAAGACACATTCCTGACCACAGATAAAAGATGCTGCCACCTAGGTGGGGCTATAGCAGGTAGAAGCAAAGATAGTTAATCTGAAATAGTTGGTAAATGGCAGGATAGGGCACAATAGCATGGTAAAAACCACATTTTTGAGAAGAATGAGTGTGCAGAGTGATTTCACATGACTCTAGATCATTTGGGCTAGATCCCTCAGAAATGCTCCCCTCCCTTGGTCTTCCCAGTGCTATGTAACCGTGTGAAAATGCAACCATTCATGTGTAAGCATGCTAAAATACAACCATTCATGTGTAAGTGCTGGAAAATGCCTTCGTTTCCCCACCCCATGCTTTAAAAGACACTTTAACCCACCACTCAGAGCCAAAAACCTTGCTCTTGGAGCTAAAGAGCTTCTCGTTTTGACCACCGGCTTACTTCCCTAATAAAGTCTCTGCTGATTACATCAAGGTATGGTTTCTTGTGATATTTGGGTGGTCGAGATTTCCGGAGGTTTGAGGATGGGTATCCGTGTATGGAAGTCTTCACATCCACAGAGAGGAGAGAGCAGAAAGGCTTCCAGAGAGAGGAGAAGAGAGTAGGGCATCCGGAGAGAGAACAGAAGGGCATCCAGATTGAAGAAAGACCAGAAGGGCATCCAGAGTGAGGAGATGACAGAAGGGCATCTGGAGAGAGGAGAGAGCAGAAGGGCATCCAGAGATAGGAGAAGACAGAAGGCAATCCAATGGGAGGAGAGAACAGAAGAACATTCGAAGAGAAGAGAAGACAGAAGGGCCTCCATAGAGGAGAGGACAGCAGGCCATGCAAAGAGACGAGAGAACAGAAGAGAATCCAGAAAGAGGAGAGAAGAGAAGGGCATCCAGAGAAGGAGAATACAGAATCGAACCCAGAGAGAGGAGAAGACAGAAGGTCAACCAGAGAGAGGAGATTACAGAAGGGCATCTAGAGAGAGAAAAAGAGAAATAGGGAATCCAGAAAGAGGAGAGAACAGAAGTGCATCCAGAGAGTGGAGAAGACAGAAAGGCATCCAGAGAGAGGAGAAGACAGAAGGGAATCCAAAGAGAGGAGAGAACAGAAGGGCATCCAGAGAGAGGGGAGACCAGAAGGGCATCCAGAGAGAGGAGAAGACAGAAGATCATCCAGAGAGAGGAGATGACAGAAGGGCATCCAGAGAGAGGAAAAAAATAGGGAATCCAGAAAGAGGAGAGAACAGAAGTGCATCCAGAGAGAGGAGAAGACAGAACGGCATCCAGAGAGAGGAGAGGATAGAACCGCATCTAGACAGAGGAGAAGACAGAAGGGAATCCAGAGAGAAAAAAGGGCATCCAGTGTGAGGAGAGACCAGAAGGGCACTGAGAGAGTGAGGAGAAGACAGAAGGGCATCCGGAGAGAGGAGAGAACAGAAGGGCATCTAGAAAGAGGAAAGAACAGAATGTCATCAAGAGAGAGGAGAAGACAGAAGGGAATTCATAGAGAGGAGAGAACAGAAGGGCATCCAGAGAGAGGAGAGAATAGAAGGCCATCCAGAGACAGGAGAAGACAGAAGGGCATTCGGAGAGAGGAGACAACAGAAGGGCATCCAGAGAGAAGAAAACAAATATAGGGAATCCAGAGAGAGGAGAGAACAGAAGTGCATCCAGAGACAGAAGACAGAAAGGCATCCAGAGAGAAGAGAGTATAGAACATCATCCAGAGAGAGGAGAAGACAGAAGGGAATCCCGAGAGAGAGGAGAGAAGAGAAGGGCATCCAGAGAGAGGAGAGACCAGAAGGGCATCCAGAGAGAGGAGAAGACAGAAGGGCATCCAGGGAGAGGAAATGACAGAAGGGCATCCAGAGAGAGGAAAAGAAAAATAGGGAATCCAGAAAGAGGAGAAAACAGTAGTGCATCCAGAGAGGAGAAGACAGAAAGGCATCCAGAGAAAGGAGAGGATAGAACGGCATCCAGAGAGATGAGAAAACAGAAGGGTATCCAGAGAGAGGAGAGAAAAAAGGGCATCCAGAGAGAGGAGAGAGCAGAAGGGCATTGCGAGAGAGAGAAGAGAAGACAGAAGGGCATTCCGGAGAGGGGAGAGAACAGGAGAGCATCCAGAAATAGGAGAGAAAAGAAGGTCATCAAGAGAGAGGAGAAGACAGAAGGGAATCCAGAGAGAGGAGAGAACAGAAGGGCTTCCAATGAGAGGAGAGAATAGAAGGGCATCAAGAGAGAGGAAAAGACAGTAGGGCATCCTTAGAAAGGAGAGAACAGAAGGGCATCCAGAGAGAAGAGAAAACTGAAGGGCATCCAGAAAGAGGAGAAGACAGAAGGGCATCGGAAGATATGAGAAGACAGAAGGGCATCCAGAGAGACGAGAGCAAAAAGGGCATCCACATAACATAGTACACAAGGCCATACACAGAGAGGAGTAGACAGAATGGAATCTAGATTGATTAGAGAACAGAAGAGCATCCAGAAAGAGGATAGAACAGAAGGGCATCCATTAAAGGAGAAGACACAGGAGAATCCAGAGAGAGGAGAGAACAGAAGGGCATTCGGTGACAGGAGAGAACAGAAGGGCATCGGAAGAGAGAGTAAATGACAGAATGTGTTCCAGAGAGTGGAGAGAACAGAAATGCATCCAGAAAGAGGAGAAGACAGAAGGGCATCAAGAGAGAGGAGAGGACAGAATGGCATCCAGTGAGAGGAGAGAACAGAAGGGCTTCCAATGTTATGGGAAAATAGAAGGACATCCAGAGAGAAGAGAAGACAGTAGGGCATCCTGAGAGAGGAGAGAACAGATGGGCATCGGGAGGGAGGAGAAGACAGAAGGTCATCCAGAGAGAGGAGATGACAGAAGGGCATCCAGAGAAAGGAGAGTATAGAACGGCATCCAGAGAGAGGAGAAGACATAAGGGCATTCAGAGAAAGGAGAGGAGAGAATGGCATCCAGAGAGAAGAGTAGACAGAAGGAAATCCAGATAGAGGAGAGAACAGAAGGGCATCCAAGAAAGGAGAGACCAGAAGGTCATACAGAGAGAAGAGAAGACAGACGGGCATCCAGGGAGAGGCGAGAACAGAAGGGCATCCAGAGAGAGGAAAAGAAAAATAGGGAATCCAGAAAGAGGAGAGAACAGAAGGGCATCCAGAGAGAGCAGAAGACAGAAGGGAACTCAGAGAGAGGAGATGACAGAAGGGCATCCAGAGAGGGGAAAAGAAATATAGGGAATCCAGAAAGAGGAGAGAACAGAAGTGCATCCAGAGAGAGGAGAAGACCTAAGGGCATCCAGAGAAAGGAGAGGATAGAACGGCATCCAGAAAGAGGAGAAGACAGAAAAAAATTCAGAGCGAGGTTAGAACAGAAGGACATCCAGAGAGAGGAGAGACCATAAGGCTATACAGAGAGAAGAGAAGATAGAAGGGCATCCAGAGAGAGGAAAAGAAAAATAAGGAATCCAGAAAGTGGAGAGAACAGAAGTGCATCCAGAGAGAGGAGAAGACAGAAGGGCATCCAGAGAAAGGAGAGGATAGAATGGCATCCAGAGAGAAGAGAAGACAGAAGGGTATCCAGAGAGGAGAGAAAAAGGGCATCCAGAGAGAGGAGAGCCTAGAGCGTCATTGAGAGAGAGAGGAGAAGACAGAAGAACATCCAGAGAGAGGAGAGAACAGAAGGGCATCCAGAAAGAGGAGAGAACAAAAGGTCATCAATAGAGAGGATAGAGTAGAAGGGCATCCAGAGAGAGGAGAAGACAGAAGGGCATTCGGAGAGAGGAGAGAACAGATGGGCATCCAAAGAAAGAAGAGAGCAGAAAGGCATGCAGAGAGAGGAGAATACAGAAGGGCATGCAGAAAGAAGAGAAGACAGAAGAACATTGGAAGATAGGAGAAGAAAGAAGGGCATCAAGAGAGAGGAGAGCAAAGAAGGGCATCCACATAAAATAGTAAAAAAGGCCAGACAGAGAGAGGAGAAGACAGAAGGTCATCTAGATAGAGGAGAGAACAGAAGGGCATCCAGAGAAGGAGAAGACAGAAGGGAATCCAGAGAGAGGAGTGAACAGAGGGGCATTCGGGAGAGGAGAGAACAGAAGGGCATCGGGAGAGAGAATACAGAATGTCATCCAGAGAGAGAGAGAAGATGACAGAAAAGCATTCAGAGAGAGGAAAATAAAAATAGGGAATGCAGAGAGAGGAGAGAACAGAAGTGCATCCTGAGAGAGGACATGACAGAAGGGTATGCAGAGAGAGGAGAGAACAGAAGGACATCCAGAAAGAAGAGAGAACAGAAGGGCATCAAGAGAGCGGAGATGACAGAAGGGAATCCAGAGAGTGGAGAGAACAGAAGGGCATTCGGGGAGAGGAGTGAACAGATGGGCATAGGGAGAGAAGATAAGACAGAAGGTCATCCAGAGAGAGGAAATGACAGAAGGGCATCCAGAGAGAGGAAATGGAAAATAGGGAATCCAGAAAGAGGAGAGAACAGGAGTGCATCCAGAGAGAAGAGAAGACAGAAGGGCATCCAGAGAGAGGTATAGACAGAAGGGAATCCAGAGAGAAGAGAGAACAAAGGGGCATCCAGAGAGAGGAGAGACCAGAAGAGCATCCAGAGAGAGGAGAAGACAGAAGGGCATTCAGAGAGAGGAGATGAAAGATGGGCATCCAGAGAGAGGAAAAGAAAAATAAGGAATCCAGAAAGAGGAGAGAACAGAAGTGCATCCAAAAAGAAAAGACCGAAGGGCATCCACAGAAAAGAGAGGATACAATGGCAGCCAGAGAGAGGAGATGACAGTAGGGCATCCAGAGAGAGGAAAAGAAAAATAGGGAATCCAGAAAGAGGAGAAAACAGATGTGCATCAAGAAAGAGGAGAAAGTAGAAGGGCAGCCAGAGAGAGGAGAGAGTAGAAGGGCATCCAGAGAGAGGAGAAGACAGAAGGGCATCTGGAGAGAGGAGAGAACAGAAGGGCATCCAGAGAGAGGAGAAGACAGTAGGACATCCAGAGAGAGGAGAAGACAGTAGGGCATACAGAAAGAAGAGAAGACAGAAGGGCATCGGGAGATAGGAGAAAACAGAAGGGCCTCCAGAGAGACGAGAGCAAAAAAGGCATCCACATAAAATAGTACAGAAGACCATACAGAGGAAGGAGAAGACAGAAGGGTATCTTGATAGAGAACAGAACAGAAGGGCATTCAGAAAGAGGAGAGAACAGAAGGGCATCCAGAGAAGGAGAAGACAGAAGCGAATCCAGAGATAGGAGAGAACAGAAGGGCATTAGGAGAGTGGAGAGAACAGAAGGACATCGGAAGAGAGAGGAAAAGACAGAAGGTCATCCAGAGAGAGGAGAGAACAGAAATGCATCCAGAAATAGGAGAAGACAAAAGGGCATCCAGAGAGAGGAGAGGACAGAATGGTATCCAGAATGAGGAGAGAACAGAAAAGCATCCCAAGAGAGGGGAAGACAGAAGGGCATATAAATATAAAGGCCTGAAATCTTATTTTCAGTTCTGTGTTCTGTAAGGTGAAAAATCTACACATTTTTCAAAAAATGGCATTTATAATTTTTCATGCTACAGATACCCTTCTGTTCTCTCCTCACTTTGTATGCCCTTCTTTCTTCCCCTCTCTTGGGATGCTTTTCAGTTCTCTCCTCTCTCTGGATTCCCTTCTGTTCTCTCCTAACATTGGATGCCCTTCTGTTCTCTCCTCTCACTGGATGCCATTCTGTCCTCTCCCATCTCTGGATGCCCTTCTGTCTTCTCCTCTCTCTGGATGCATTCCTGTTCTCTCCTCTCTCTGGATGACCTTCTGTCTTCTCCTCTCTCCCGATGCCCTTCTGTTCCTCCTCTCTCCAAATGCCCTTCTGTTCTCTCCTCTCTCTAGATTTGCTTCTGTCTTCTTCTCTGGATGCCCTCCTTTTCTCTCCTTTCACTGGATGCCATTCTGTCCTCTCCTCTCTCTGGATGCCCTTCAGTTTTCTCCTCACACTGTATGCCCTTCTGCTCTCTCTTCTCTCTGGATGCCCTTCTGTTTTATACTCTCTCCGGATTCCCTACTGTCTTCTCCTCTTTCTGGATGCACTTCTACTCTCTCCTCTCTCTGGATGCACTTCTGTTCTCTCCTCTCTCTGGATACCCTTCTGTCTTCTCCTCTCTCTTGATGACCTTCTGTTCTCTCCTCTTTCTGGATGCCCTTCTGTTCTCTCCTCTCCGCGGATGCCCTTCTGTTTTCTCCTCTCTCTGGATGCCCTTCTATCTTCTCCTCTCTCTGGATGCCCTTCTGTCTTCTTCTCTCTTCCTATGCCCTTCTGTTCTCTTGATCTCCAGCTTCCCTTCTGTCTTCTCCTCTCCCTGGATGCTCTTCTGTTCTCTCCTCTCTCCGGATGCCCTTCTGTCTTCTCCTCTCTCTGGATGCCCTTGTGTTCTCTCCTCTCTCTGAATGGCCTTCTGTTCTCTCATCTCTCTGGATTCCCTTCTGTCTTCTCGTCTCTCTTCATGCCGTTTTATCCACTTCTCGCTCTGGATTCGCTCTGTATACTCCTTCTCTGAATACCATTCGGTTCTCTCTTCTTTCTGTATGCCCTCTGTTCTCTCCTCTATCTAGATGATTTTCTGTCTCCTCCTCTCTCTGTATGGCCTTCTATACTATTTTATGTGGATTCCCTTTTTTCTTCTCCTCTCTCTGCATGCCCTTCTATCTGTCTTCTCTCTGGAGGAAATTATGTCTCCTATCTCTGGATGCCCTTCTGTCTTCTGCTATGTCCTGATACCCTTCTGTCTTCTCCTCTTTCTGGATGCCCTTCTATTCTCTGCTCTCTCTATATATCCTTCTGTCCTCTCCTCTCTCAGGATGCCCGATGGTCATTTTCTACATCTGGATGACTCCTCTCTTTTCCTATTTACAGATTCCCTTCTGTTCAATCCTCTCTCTGGATGCTCTTCTGCTTTATCCTCTCTCTGGATGCCTTTCTGTACTCTCCTCTCTCTGAATGCCCTTCTTTCCACTCCTCTCTCTGGATGCCCATCTGTCTTCTCCTCACTCTGAATGCCCTTCTGCTCTCTCCTCTCTCTGAAAGCCCTTCTGTTATCTCCTCTCTCTGGATGCCCTTCTGTATTCTCCTCTCTCTGGATGACCTTCTGTCTTCTCTCTTTGGATGCCCTTCTGTTCTCTCTCTTTTCTGGATGCCCTTCTGTTCTCTCCTCTCTCCGTATGCCCTTTTGTCATCTCCTCTCTCTGGATGATCTTCTATTCTCTCCTCTCTCCAGATGCCCTTCTGTATTCTCCTCTCTCTGGATTCCCTTCTGTCTTCTCCTCTCTCTGGATGCCCTTATGTTCTCTCTCTTTTCTGCATGCCCTTCGGTTCTCTCCTCTATCCATATGCCCTTCTGTCTTCTCCTCTCTCTGGATGCTCTTCTGCTCTCTCCTCTCTCTGCATGCCCTTCTTTTCTCTCTTCTCTCTGGATTGCCTTTTGTCTTCTCCTCTCTCTGGATGCCATGCTCTCCTCTCCTGTCTCTGGATGCCCTTCTGTCTTCACCTTTCTCTGGACGACCTTCTGTTCTCTCCTCTCTCTGGATTCCCTTTTTGTCTTCTCCTCTCTCTGGATACCCTTCTGTAATCTCCTCTCTCTGGATGCCCTTCTATCTTCTCCTCTCTTCTGATGCCCTTCTGCCTTCTCCTCTCTCTGGATCCCCTACCATTCTCTCCTCACTCTAGATTCCCTTCTGTCTTCTCCTCTCTCGGAATTCCCTTCTGTTCTCTCCTCTCACTGTCTTTTCTTCTGTCCTCTCCTCTCTTTGGATGACCTTCCGTCTTTTCCTCTCTCTAGATGCCCTTCTGTCACATTCTCTCTCTGGATGTCCTTCAGTCTTCTGCTCTCTCTGGATGCCCTTCTGTTCACTCCTTTTTCTGGATTCTCTTCTGTTCTATCATTTCCCTAGAAGCCCTTGTTTTCAATCCTCTCTCGGGATGCCCTTCTTCCCTCTCCTCTCTCTGGATGCCCTTCTGTCCTCTCCTCTCTATGGTTGCCATTCTATCCTCTCCTCTCTCTGGATGACCTTCTGTCTTTTCCTCTCTCTGGGTGCACTTCTGTTCTCTCCTCTCTCTGGATGACCTTATGTCTTCTCCTCTCTCCCGATGCCCTTCTGTTATCTCCTCTCTCCACATGCCTTTCTGATCTCTCCTCTCTCTGAATTTGCTCTGTCTTCTCCTCCTCTTGATGCCCTTCTCTTCTCTCCTCTCTCTAGATACCCTTTTGTTCTCTAGCCTATCTAGATGCCATTCTGTTCTCCTTTCTCTGTATGGCCTTCTTTACTGTTTTCTGTGGATGCCCTTCTGAGTTCCCCTCTCGCTGGATGACCTTCATTTCCCTCTTCTGTCTGGAGGCCATTCTGTCCTCTCCTCTCTCTGGAAGCCCTTCTGTCTTCTCCTCTTTCTGGATACCCTTCTGTTATCTGCTCTCTCTACATGCACTTCTGTCCTCTATTCTCTCTGGATGCCCTTATGTTCTCTCCTCTCTCTGGATGTTCTTCTGTGTTCTCCGCTCTCTGGATACCGTTCTATTCTCTACTCTCCCTGGATGAACTTCTGTCTTCTCTGTTCTCTGGAAACCCTTCTGTTTTCCCCTCTTTGTGGATGTGTTTCTGTCCTCTCCTCTCTCTGGATGCCCTTCTGTTCTCTCCTCTCTCTGGATGCCCTTCTGCCCTCTCGTTTCCATGGATGTCCTTCTGTCTTCTTCTCTCTCTGGATGGCTTTCTGTTCCCTCCTCTCTCTGAATCCCTTCTGTCCTCTCCTCCCTCAGGATGCCAGTCTGTAATCTTCTCCATCTAGATTCTTTCTCTCTTCTCTTTCTGTAATGCTTTCTTTACTCTTTTCTGTTGATGCCCTTCGGTCCTGTTTTCTCTCCGGATGCCCTTCTTTTGTCACTTCTCTATGGAGTCCATTCTGTCTTCTCCTCTCTCTGGATGCCCATTTGTCTTCTCCTATCTCCAGTTGCCCTTCTGTCTTCTCCTCTTTCTGGATAGCCTTCTGTTCTCTGCTCTCTCTACATGCCCTTCTGTCCTCTATTCTCTCTGGATGCTCTTATGTTCTGTCCTCGCTCTGGATGTTCTTCTGCCTTCTCAGCTCTCTGGATACCGTTATGTTCTCTACTATCCCTGGATGCCCTTCTATCTTCTCTGTTCTCTGGATGGCTTTCTGTTCCCTCCTCTCTCTGGATCCCTTTGGTCCTCTCCTCTCTCTGGATGACCTTCTGTTCTCTCCTCTCTCTGGTTGCCATTCTATCCTCTCTTGTTTCTGTATGCCCTTCTGTCTTCCCCTTTCTTTCTATGCCCTTCTTTTCTTTCATCTCTCCCTATGCCCTTCTGTTTTCTCCACTCTCTTGATGCCCGAAAATTTTCTCCTCACTCTGGATACCCTTCTGTATTCTCCTCTCTCCCTATGCCCTATTGTTCTCTCATCTCTCCGGTTTCCCTTCTGTTTTCTCCTTTCTCTTGATGCCCTTATGTTCTCTCCTCTCTCCGGATGCACTTCTGTCTTCTCCTCTCTCTGGATGCCCTTCTGCTCTCTCCTCTTTCTGGATGCGCTTCTGTTCTCTCCTCTCTCCGGATGCCCTTCTGTCTTCTCCTCTAACCGGATGCCCTTCTGCTCTCTCCTCTCTCTGGATGCCCTTCTGTTCTCTCCTCTCCCCAGATGCCCTTCTGTCTTCTCCTCTCTCTAGATGTCCTTCTGTCCTCTCCTCTCTCCAGATGCCCTTCTGTCTTCTCCTCTCTCTGGATGCCCTTCTATTCTCTCCTCTCTCTGGATTACCTTCTGTCTTCTCCTCCCTCTGCATGCCGTTTTATCCTCTCCTCGCTCTGGATTCACTCAGTCATCTCCTTCTCTTAATTCCCCTCGGTTCTCTTCTCTTTCTTGGTGCCCTTCTGTTCTCTTCTCTATCTAGATGCCCTTCTGTCTCCTCCACTCTCTGCATGCCCTTCGGCTCTGTCTTCTCTCTGGACAAATTCTGTCTCCTTCTCTCTCTGGATGCCCTCTGTCTTCTGCTATGTCCTGATGCCCTTCTGTCTTCTTCTCTTTCTGGATGTACTTCTGTATCCTGCTCTCTCTAGATACCCTTCTTCCTCTCCTCTCTCTGGATGCCCTCCTGTTCTCTTCTCTGCCTGAATGCCCTTCTGCCCTCTCCTCTCTCAGGATGCCCTTCTGTCTTCTCTTCTCTCTGGATGTTCTTCAGATCTCTCCTCTCTCCAGGGGCTCTTCTATCCTCTCATCTCTCTGGAAGCCCTTCTGTCTTCTCCTCTGTCTGGATGTCCTTCTGTTTTCGCCTCTCTCTTGATGCCCTTCTGTCCTCTCCTCTCACTGGATCCCTTTCTTTTCTCTCCTCTCTCTGGATTCACTTTTTTTCTATTCCTCTCTCTGGATGCCCTTCTCTTCTCTCCACTCTTTGGATGTCCTTCTGTCCTCTATTCTGTCTGCATGCCTCTCTGTAATCTAGTCTCTCTGGAAGCCCTTCTATCTTCTCCTCTCTCTGGATGCCCTTCTGCTCTCTCCTCTCTCTGGATGCCCTTCTGTTCTGTCCTCTCTCTGGATTCCCTTCTGTCTTCTCCTCTCTCTCTGCATGCCATTTTATCCTCTCCTCGCTCTGAATTCACTCTGTCTTCTCCTTTTCTGAATTCTCTTTTGTTAACTCCTCTTTCTGGATGCCCTTCTGTTCTCTCCTCTATCTAGACGCCCTTCTGTCTCCTCCTCTCTCTGTATGACCTTCTGAACTATTTATGTGGATGCCCTTCTTTCCTCTATTCTCTCTGCATGCCCTTCTCCTCTGTCTTCTCTCTGGAGGAAATTATGTCTCCTTCTCTCTCTGGACACCCTTCTGTCTTCTGCTATGACCTGATGCCCTTCTGTCTTCTCCTTTTTATGGATGCCCTTCTGTTCTCTGCTCTCTATAGATACCCTTCTGTCCTCTCCTCTCTCTGGAAGCCCTTCTCATCTCTTCTTTCCCTGAATGCCCTTCTGCCCTCTCCTGTTTCAGGATATCCGTCAGTCCTTTTTTACATCTGGATGACTCCTCTCTTCTTCTATTTACGGATTCCATTCTGTTCTCTCCTTTCTCCGGATGCCCTTCTGTCTTCTAAGCTCTCTGGATGCCCTTCTGTTCTCTCCTCTCTCTAGATGCCCTTCTGTCCTCTCCTCTCTCAGGATGCCCATCGGGTCTTTTTTATCTGGATGCCTCCTCTCTTCTACTATTTACGGATGCCCTTCTGTTCTCTCCTCTCTCTGGATGCCCTTTTGTTTTATCCTTTCTCTGTATGCCCTTCTGTACTCTTTTCTCTATGGATGCCCTTCTGTCTACTCCTCTTTCTGGATGCCCATCTGTCTTCTCCTCTCTCTGGATGCCCTTCAGCTCTCTCCTCTCTCTGAATGCCCTTCTGTTCTCTCCTCTCTCCAGATGCCCTTTTGTATTCTCCTCTCTCGGGATTCCCTTCTGTCTTCTCCTCTCTTTGGATGCCCTGCTGTTCTCTACTTGCTCTGGACTGCCTTCTGTCTTCTCCTCTCACTGGATGTCCTTCTATCCTCTCTGCTCTCTGGATGCCCTTCTGTTTTTCCTCTCTTTGGATGCCCTTCTGTCCTCTCCTCTCACTGGAAACCCTTCTGTTCTCTCCCATCTCTGGAATCCCTTTTTTCTTCTCCTCTCGCTGGATGCCATTCTCTTCTCTCCTCTCTCTAGATGCCCTTCTGTCCTCTATTCTGTCTGGATGCCTCTCTGTTCTCGCATCTCTATGGTTGCCCTTCTGTGCACTCCTCTCTCTGGATTCCCTTCTGTCCTCTCCTCTCTCTGGATGTCCTTCTGCTCTCTCCTCTCTCTGGATGCCCTACTGTCTTCTCCTTTCTCTGGATGCTTTTCTGTACTCTCCTCTCTCCAGATGCCCTTCTGTCTTCTCCTCTCTCTCGATGCCCTTCTGCTCTCTCCTCTCCCTGGATGCTCTCCTGTTCTCGCCTCTCTCCTGATGCCCTATTGTCTTCTCCTGTCTTTGGATGCTTTTTTGCTCTCTCCTATTTCTGAATGCCCTTCTGTTCTCTCCTCTCTCCGAATGCCTTACTGTCCTCTAATATCTCTGGACATCATTCTGTTCTCTCCTCTCTCTGGATGCCCTTCTGTTCTCTCCTCTCTCCGGATGCCCTTTTGTCATCTTCTCTCTCTGGATGCCCTTTTGTTCTCTCCTCTCTCTGAATGCCCTTCTGAACTCTTTTCTCCATGGATGTTTTTATGTCTTCTCCTCCCTCTGGATGGCTTTCTGTTCCCTCTACTCTCTGGATCCCTTCTGTCCTCTCTTCTCTCTGGATGCCCTTCTTCACTCTCCTCTCTCTGGATGCCCTTCTGTCCTCACCTCTCACTGAATGCCCTTCTGTCCTCTCCTCTCTCTGGATGCCCATCTGTCTTCTCCTCTCTCAGGATGTCCTTCTGTTCTCTCCTTTCTCTTGATTCCCTTTTTGTCTTCTCCTCTCGCTGGATGCCCTTCTCTTCTCTCCTCTCTCTAGATGCCCTTCTGTCTTCTCCTCCCTCTTGAAGCCCTTCTGTCCTCTCCTTTCACTGGATGCCCTTTGTTCTCTCCTCTCTTGGGATGCCTTTATTCCCTCTACTCTCTCTGGATGCCCTTATGTCTTCTCCTCCCACTGGATGCCCTTCTGTCCACTCCTCTCTCTGGATGCCCTTCTGTCCTCTTCTCTCTCTGGATGTTCTTCAGTCTTCTGCTCTCTCTCTGGATGGGTTTCTGTTCTCTCCTCTTTCTGGATTCTCTCCTGTTCTCTCATCTCTCTGGATGCGCTTCTGTTATCTCTTCACTCTGGATGTCCTTCTGTCCTCTCCTCTCTCTGCATGCCCTTTTGTCTTCTCCTTTCTCTGGTTGCCTTTCTGTTCTCTCTTCTCTCAGGATGTCATTTTTGTCTTTTCCTCTCTCTGGATACCCTTTTGTTCTATCCTCTCTCTGAATGCCCTTCTGTTCTTTCCTCTCTCTGGATGCTCTTGTGTCCTCTTCTCTCCCTGTATGCCCTTCTGTTCTCTTCTCTCTCAGGGTTCACTTCTACCTTAACCTCTCTCTAGATGCCCTTCTGTTCCCTTCTGTCCCTGGATGCTCTTCTGTCCCCTAGTCTCTAAGGATTCCTGTCTGTCCTCTTCTAGATCTAGATGCCTTCTCTCTTTTCCTCTTTCCGTATGCCCTTCTGTTCTCTCCTCTCTCTGGATGCCCTTCTGCTCTCTCCTCTCTCTGGATGCCCTTCTGTTCTCTCCTCTCTCTGGATTCCCTTCTGTCTTCTCCTCTCTCTCTGCATGCCATTTTATCCTCTCCTCGCTCTGAATTCACTGTCTTCTCCTTTTCTGAATTCTCTTTTGTTAACTCCTCTTTCTGGATGCCCTTCTGTTCTCTCCTCTATCTAGATGCCCTTCTGTCTCCTCCTCTCTCTGTATGACCTTCTGAACTATTTTATGTGGATGCCCTTCTTTCCTCTATTCTCTCTGCATGCCCTTCTCCTCTGTCTTCTCTCTGGAGGAAATTATGTCTCCTTCTCTCTCTGGACACCCTTCTGTCTTCTGCTATGACCTGATGCCCTTCTGTCTTCTCCTTTTTATGGATGCCCTTCTGTTCTCTGCTCTCTATAGATACCCTTCTGTCCTCTCCTCTCTCTGGAAGCCCTTCTCATCTCTTGTTTCCCTGAATGCCCTTCTGTCCTCTCCTGTTTCAGGATATCCGTCAGTCCTTTTTTACATCTGGATGACTCCTCTCTTCTTCTATTTATGGATTCCATTCTGTTCTCTCCTTTCTCCGGATGCCCTTCTGTCTTCTAAGCTCTCTGGATGCCCTTCTGTTCTCTCCTCTCTCTAGATGCCCTTCTGTCCTCTCCTCTCTCAGGATGCCCATCGGGTCTTTTTTATCTGGATGGCTCCTCTCTTCTACTATTTACGGATGCCCTTCTGTTCTCTCCTCTCTCTGGATGCCCTTTTGTTTTATCCTTTCTCTGTATGCCCTTCTGTACTCTTTTCTCTATGGATGCCCTTCTGTCCACTCCTCTTTCTGGATGCCCATCTGTCTTCTCCTCTCTCTGGATGCCCTTCAGCTCTCTCCTCTCTCTGAATGCCCTTCTGTTCTCTCCTCTCTCCAGATGCCCTTTTGTATTCTCCTCTCTCGGGATTCCCTTCTGTCTTCTCCTCTCTTTGGATGCCCTGCTGTTCTCTACTTGCTCTGGACTGCCTTCTGTCTTCTCCTCTCACTGGATGTCCTTCTATCCTCTCTGCTCTCTGGATGCCCTTCTGTTTTTCCTCTCTTTGGATGCCCTTCTGTCCTCTCCTCTCACTGGATACCCTTCTGTTCTCTCCCATCTCTGGAATCCCCTTTTTCTTCTCCTCTCGCTGGATGCCATTCTCTTCTCTCCTCTCTCTAGATGCCCTTCTGTCCTCTATTCTGTCTGGATGCCTCTCTGTTCTTGCATCTCTATAGTTGCCCTTCTGTGCACTCCTCTCTCTGGATTCCTTTCTGTCCTCTCCTCTCTCTGGATGTCCTTCTGCTCTCTCCTCTCTCTGGATGCCCTACTGTCTTCTCCTTTCTCTGGATGCTTTTCTGTACTCTCCTCTCTCCAGATGCAGTTCTGTCTTCTCCTCTCTCTGGATGCCCTTCTGCTCTCTCCCCTCCCTGGATGCTCTCCTGTTCTCGCCTCCCTCCTGATGCCCTATTGTCTTCTCCTGTCTTTGGATGCTTTTTTGCTCTCTCCTATTTCTGAATGCCCTTTTGTTCTCTCCTCTCTCCGGACGCCTTACTGTCCTCTAATATCTCTGGACGTCATTCTGTTCTCTCCTCTCTCTGGATGCCCTTCTGTTCTCTCCTCTCTCTGGATGCCCTTTTGTCATCTCCTCTCTCTGGATGCCCTTTTGTTCTCTCCTCTCTCTGAATGCCCTTCTGAACTCTTTTCTCCACGGATGTTTTTATGTCTTCTCCTCCCTCTGGATGCCTTTCTGTTCCCTCTGCTCTCTGAATCCCTTCTGTCCTCTCTTCTCTCTGGATGCCCTTCTTCACTCTCCTCTCTCTGGATGCCCTTCTGTCCTCACCTCTCACTGAATGCCCTTCTGTCCTCTCCTCTCTCTGGATGCCCTTCTTCACTCTCCTCTCTCTTAATGCCCTTCTGTCATCTCCTCTCTCTGGATGCCCATCTGTCCTCTCCTCTCTCTGGATGTCCTTCTGTTCTCTCCTTTCTTTTGATTCCCTTTTTGTCTTCTCCTCTCGCTGGATGCCCTTCTCTTCTCTCCTCTCTCTAGATGCCCTTCTGTCTTCTCCTCCCTCTTGAAGCCCTTCTGTCCTCTCCTTTCACTGGATGCCCTTTGTTCTCTCCTCTCTTGGGATGCCTTTATTCCCTCTACTCTCTCTGGATGCCCTCATGTCTTCTCCTCCCACTGGATGCCCTTCTGTCCACTCCTCTCTCTGGATGCCCTTCTGTCCTCTTCTCTCTCTGGATGTTCTTCAGTCTTCTGCTCTCTCTGGATGGGTTTCTGTTCTCTCCTCTTTCTGGATTCTCTCCTGTTCTCTCATCTCTCTGGATGCGCTTCTGTTATCTCTTCACTCTGGATGTCCTTCTGTCCTCTCCTCTCTCTGCATGCCCTTTTGTCTTCTCCTTTCTCTGGTTGCCTTTCTGTTCTCTCTTCTCTCAGGATGTCATTTTGTCTTTTCCTCTCTCTGGATACCCTTTTGTTCTATCCTCTCTCTGAATGCCCTTCTGTTCTTTCCTCTCTCTGGATGCCCTTGTGTCCTCTTCTCTCTCTGTATGCCCTTCTGTTCTCTTCTCTCTCAGGATTCACTTCTGTCTTAACCTCTCTCTAGATGCCCTTCTGTTCCCTTCTGTCCCTGGATGCTCTTCTGTCCCCTAGTCTCTAAGGATTCCTGTCTGTCCTCTTCTAGATCTAGATGCCTTCTCTCTTTTCCTCTTTCCGTATGCCCTTCTGTTCTCTCCTCTCTCTGGAAGCCCTACTGTCCTCTCCTCTCTCCGGATGCCCTTCTGTTCTCTCCTCGCTTTAGATGCCCTTCTGTTCTTTCCTCTATCTAGATGCCCTTGTGTCTTCTCCTCTCTCTGTATGGCCTTTTTAAATCTTTTCTGTGGATTCCCTTCTGTCCTCTCTTCTCGATGAATGCCATTCTGCTCTGTCTTCTCTCTTGAGGCCATCCTGTCCTCTCCTCTCTCTGGATGCCCTTCTGTCTTCTCCTATCTCCCGATGCCCTTCTGTCTTTTCCTCTTTCTTAATACCCTTCTGTTCTCTGCTCTCTCTTCATGCCTTTCTGTCCTCTATTCTCTCAGGATGCCCTTATGTTTTCTCCTTTCTCTGGATGTTCTTCTGTTTTTTCCACGCGCTGGATACCATTCTATTCTCTACTCTCTTCGGATGACCTTCTGTCTTCTCTTCTCTCTGGATGCCCTTCTGTTCTCTTCTATCTGTGGATGTGTTTCTGTCTTCTCCTCTCTCTAGATGCCCTTCTGTTCTCTCCTCTCTCTGAATGCCCTTCTGAACTCTTTTCTCCATGGATTCCTTTCTGTCTTCTCCTCTCTCTGGATGGCTTTCTGTTCCCTCCTCTCTCTGTATCCCTTCTGTCCTCTCTTTTCTCTGGATGACCTTCTTCACTCTCCTAACTCTGGATGCCCTTCTGTCCTCACCTCTCACTGGATGCCCTTCTGTCCTCTTCTCTCTCTGGATGCCCTTCTGTCCTCTCCACTCTCTGGATGCCCTTCTGTTCTCTCCTGTCACTGGATGTCCTTCTGTCCTCTTCTCCCTCTGGATGTCCTTCAGTCTTCTGCTCTCTCTGGATGCCCTTCTGTTCTCTCCTTTTTCTGGATTCTTTTCTGTTCTCTCATTTCCCTGGATGTCCTCTTTGTCTTCTCCTCTCGCTGGATGCCCTTCTCTTCTCTCCGTAGCTGCCATTCTGTCCCCTATTCTCTCTGGATGCCTCTCTGTTGTCTCCTCTTTCTGGATGCCCATCTGTCCTCTCCTCTCTCTGGATGCCATTCTGTTCTCTCCTTTCTCTGGAATCCCTTTTTGTTTTCTCCTCTCGCTGGATGACCTTCTCTTCTCTCCTTTCTCTAGATGCCCTTCTGTCTTCTCCTCCCTCTTGATGCCCTTCTGTCCTCTCCTCTATCTGGATGCCCTTTGTTCTCTCCTCTCTCGGGATGCCCTTCTTACCTCTCCTCTCTCTGGATGCCCTTCTGTCTTCTCCTCTCTCTGGATTCCCTTCTGTCTTCTCCTCTCTCTGGATGCCGTTTTATCCTCTCCTCTCTCTGGATTCGCTCTGCCCTTCTGTCTTCTCCTATCTTCCAATGCCCTTCTGTCTGCTCCTCTTTCTGGATACCCTTCTGTTCTCTGCTCACTCTACATGCCCTTCTTTCCTCTATTCTCTCTGGATGCCCTTATGTTCTCTCCTCTGTCTGGATGTTCTTCTGTCTTCTCCACTCTCTGGATACCATTTAATTCTCTATTCTCCCTGGATGCCCTTCTTTATTCTCCACTCTATGGATGCTCTTCTGTTCTCTCTTCTCTGTGGATGCCTTTCTGTCTTCTCCTCTCTCTGCATGCCCTTCTGACATCTCCTCTCCATGGATGCCCTTCTGATCTCTTTTCTTTCTGGATCCCCTTCTGTTCTCTCCTCTCTCTAGATGCGCTTCTGACTTCTCCTCTCTCTGGATGGCTTTCTGTTCTCTCCTCTCTCTGGATCCCTTTTGTCCTCTCCTTTCTCTGGATGGCCTTCTTCACTCTCCTCACTGGATGTCCTTCTTTCCTCTCCTCTCTCTGGATTCCTTTTTGTCGTCTTCTCTCTCTGGATGCCCCTCTGTTCTCTCCTCTCTCTGGATTACCTTTTTGTCTTCTCTTCTCTCTTGATGCCCTTCTCTTCTCTCCTGTCTCTAGATGCCCTTCAGTCCTCCATTCTCTCTGGATGCCTTTATTTTCTCTCATCTCTGGATGCCCTTCTGTGCTCTCTTCTCTCTGGATGCCATTCTGTCCTTTCCTCTCTCTGAATGCCCTTCTATCTTCTTCTGTCACAGGATGCCATTCAGTCCTCTTCTCTCTCTGGATGTCCTTAAGTCTTCTGCTCTTTCTAGAATGCCTTATGTTCTCTCCTATTCCTGGATTCTCTCCTGTTCTCTCATCTTTCTGGATGTGCTTCTGTTCTCTGTTCTCTCTTCTTTCACGATGCCCTTCTGTTCTCTCCTCTCTCCAGATGCCCTAATGTCTTCTCGTCTCTCTGGATGCCGTTATACTCTCTCTTCTCTCTGGATGTCCTTCTGTCCTCACTCTCTATGGAAGCCCTTCTGTTCTCTACTCTATCTAGATGCCCTTCTCTGTTCTCCTGTCTCTGTATGGCATTCTGTAGTCTTTTCTGTGGATGCCCTTCTGTACTCACCTCTCTCTGCATACCTTTCTGCTCTCTTTTCTTTCTGGTGGCCATGCTGTCCTCTCCTATCTTTGGATGCCTTTCTGTATTTTCCTATCTCCCAATGCCCTTATGTGTTTTCCTCTTTCTGGATGCACTTCTGTTCTCTGCTCTCTCTAGATGCCTTTCTGTCCTCTCCTCTCTCTGGATCCCCTTCTGTTCTCTTTTCTCTCTGGATGCCCTTCTGTCCTCTCCTTTCTTAGGATGCCCTTCTGTCTTCTTCTCCATCTAGATGCCTTCTCTCTTCTCCTTTTTCTGGATTCTCTTCTGTTCTCTCCACTCTCTTTAAGCCCTTCTGTCTTCTCCCCTCTCTTTATGCCCTACTGTTCTCTCCACTCTCTAGATGACCTTCTGTTCATCCTCTATCTAGATGCCCTTCTGCCTTCTCCTCTCTCTGTATGACATTCTGTATACTTTTCTGTGGATGCCCTTATGTCCTCTCTTCTTTATGGATGACCTTCTGCTTGCTCTTCTCTCTGGAGGCAATTTTGTTCTCCTTTCACTGGATTCCCTTCTGTCTTCTCCTATCTCCCGATTCCCTTCTGTCTGCTCCTCTTTCTGGATACCCTTCTGTTCTCTGCTCTCTCTACATGCCCTTCTGTCCTCTATTCTCTCTGGATGCCATTATGTTCTCTCCTCTCTCTGGATGTTCTTCTGTCTTCTCCAGTCTCTGGATACCATTCTATTCGATACTCTCTCTGAATGCCTTTCTTTCTTCTCTACTCTCTGGATGCCCTTCTGTCTTCTCCTCTTTCTGGATGCCCTACTGTCTTCTCCTCTCTCTGTGTGCCCTTCTGCTCTCTCCTCTCTCTGGATGCCCTTCTGTTCTCTCCTCTTTCCGAATACCCTTAGGTTTTCTCTTCTCTCTGGATGCCCTTCTGCTCTATTCACTATCTGAATGCCCTTCTGTTCTCAACTCTCTACGGATGCCCAACTGTCTACTCCTCTCTCTGGATGCCCTTCTACTCTCTCCTCACTCTGGATGCCCTTCTGTTCTCTCCTCTCTCCGGCTTTTCTTCTGTCTTCTCCTCTAATGCGCACCCCCGAGCCTTGCATCCATGGGAAAGAAAGCACGAGACGCAGAGATCGGGTAGTTACTGCAAAACGAGGCTTTTTAATCTGTATCACACACGTGGAAAACCGGAAGGGGTGAGCTGTGGAAGGGGCCTGGCTTAAGTACAGTCTAGAGTGATGTATTCACTTCTGATTGGCTGTTCGCTCAGCACCCAACATTCAGTGACTTTGGCACGCCTTTCTGCCTAGCAGCTGCGCAGATAATTGTTTATATCTGGAGAAGACATGAGGCTAGCGCCAACTTGGGGTGGCAGATTATATTGTGGCTCCTTACATTCTCCTCTGTCTTTATGCACTTCTGTTCTCTCCTCTCTCTGGATTCCCTTCTGTTCTTCTAACATTGGATGCCCTTCTATTCTCTCCTCTCACTAGATGCCATTCGGTCTTCTCCTCTCTCTGCATGCCCTTAGGTCTTCTTTTCTCTCTGGATGCCCTTCAGTCCCCTTCTCTCTCTGGATGTCCTTCAGTCTTCTGCTGTCACTGGATGGGCTTGTGTTCTCTCTTCTTTCTGCATTCATTCCTGTTCTCCTATCTCTCTGGATGAGCTTCTGTTCTCTCTTTTCTTGAGATGTCCTTCTGTCCTCTCCTGTCTCTGGATACCCTTCTGTCTTCTCCTCTCTCTTGATGCCCTTCTATTCTTTCCTCTTTCTGGAGGCCATTCTGTTCCCTCCTCTCTTTGCATAACATTCTGTCATCTCCTCTTTCAGAATGCACTTCTGTTCTCTCCTCTCTCTGCATTCCCTATTTTTCTTTTCCTCTCTCTTCATGCCCTTCTGTCATATCCTCTCTCTGTATGACCTTCTGTCTTCTCCTCTCTCCTGATGCCCTTCTGTTCTCTCCTCTCTCCAAATGCCCTTCTGTTTTCTTGGCTCTCTGGATTCACTACTGTCTTCTCCTTCTCTGGATGCCCTTCTGTTCTCTCCTATTTCTGCATGCAATTCTGTTCTCTCCTCTATCTAGATGCCATTATGTCTTCTCCTCTCTCTGTATGGCCTTTAATACTATTTTATGTGGATGCCCATCTTTGCTCTCCTCTCTCTGGATTTCCTTCTGTCTACTCCTATCTAACGATGCCCTTCTGTCTTGTCCTCTCTCTGGATGAATTTCTGTTCTGTCCTCTCTCTGGATGACCTTCTGTCTTCTCATCTCTCCTGATGCCCTTCTGTTCTCTCTTCTCTCTGAATGATCTTCTGTTCTCTCCACTTTCTGGATTCACTACAGTCTTCTCTTTCTCTGGATGCCCTTGTGTTCTCTCCACTTTCTGGATGCCCTTCTGTTTTCTCCTCTTTCTATATGCCCTTCTGTCTTCTCCTCTCTCTGTATGGCCTTCTGTACTATTTTATGTAGATGCCCTTCTTTGCTCTCCTCTGTCTGGTTGCCCTTCTGTCTTCTCCTATCTTCCTATGCCCTTCTGTCTTCTCCTCTTTCTGGATGGCCTTTGGAATTCTCCTATCTCTGGATGCCCTTCTGTTCTCTCCTCTCTAAGGTTGCCCTTCTGTTCTCTCCTCTCTCCGGATGCCCTTATGTCTTCTTCTCTTTCTGGATTCCCTTCTATTCTCTCCTCTCTCTGGATACCCTTCTGTTCTCTCTTCTCTCTGGATTCCCTTCTGTCTTTTCCTATCTCTTGATGACCTTATGTCCTCTCTTCTTTCTGGATGCCCTTCTGTTCTCTCTCCTGTCTCCGGATGCCCTTCTATCTTCTCCTCTCTCTCTCAATGCCCTTCTGGTCTCTCCTCTCTCTGGATGCCCTTCTGTCTTCTCCTCTCTCTGGATGCCGTTCTATCCTCTCCTCTCTCTCGATACCCTTCTGTCTTCTCCTCTCTCTGGATGCACTTCTGTCCTCTCCTCTTTCTGGATTCCCTATTTTTCTTTTCCTCTCTCTGGAAGCCCTTCAGTCATCTCCTCTCTACAGATGCCCTTCTGTCTTCTTCTCTCTCTGGATGCCCATCTGTTCTCTCTTCTCTCTGGATACCCTTCTGTTCTCTCCTCTCTCCAAATATCCTTCAGTTTTCTCTTCTCTCTGGATGCCCTTCTGTCTTCTCCTCTCTCTTGATGCCCTTCTGTTTTCTCCTCTCTCTGGATGCCCTTCTGTTCTCTCCACTCTCTGGATTCCCTTCTGTCTTCTCTCCTCTCTTGATGACCTTATGTTCTCTCCTCCTTCTGGATGCCCTTCTGTTCTCTCCTCTCTCTGGATGCCATTCTGCCTTCTCCTCTCTTTTTCAATGCCCTTCTGGTCTCTCCACTCTCTGGATTCCCTTCTGTTTTCTCCTCTCTCTGGATGCCGTTCTATCCTCTCCACTCTCTGGATACCCTTCTGTCTTCTCCTCTCTCTGGATGCACTTCTGTTCACACCTCTGTCTGGATTCCCTATTTTTCTTTTCCTCTCTCTGGATGCCCTTCTGTCATCTCCTCTCTCTGGATGCCCTTCTGTCTTCTCCTCTCTCCAGATGCCCATCTGTTCTATCAACACTCCGGATTCCCTACTGTCTTCTCTCTCTGGATGCCCTTCTACTCTCTCCTTTCTCAAGATGCTCTTATGTTCTCTGTCTCTCTCTGGATTCCCTTCTGTCTTCTCCCCTCTCTTGATGACCTTCTGTTCTCTCATCTCTCTGGATGCCCTTCTGTCCTCTCCTCTCTCTGGATTCCCTTCTGTCTTCTCCTCTCTCTGGATGCCCTTCTGTTCTCTCCTATTTCTGGATGCCCTTCTGTTCTTTCCTCTCTCCCCATACCTTTCTGTCGTCTCCTGTCTCAGGATGCACTTCTGTTCTCTCCTCTCTCTGCATTCCCTTTTTATCTTTTCCTCTCTCTGGATGCCCTTCTGTCATCTCCTCTCTCTAGATGACCTTTTGTCTTCTCCTTCTCCTGATACCCTTCTGTTCTCTCCTCATTTCGAATGACCTTCTGTTCGCTCCTCTTTCAGGAATCCCTATTTTTCTTTTCCTCTCTCTGGATGACCTTCTGTCTTCTCCTCTCTCCCAATGCCCATTTGTTCTCTCCTCTCTCTGGATGCCCTACTGTCTTCTCCTCTCTCTGGATATCCTTCTATTCTCCCCTAACATTGGATGCCCTTCTGTTCTCTTCTCTCACTCTATGCCATTCTGTCCTCTCCTCTCTCTGGATGCCCTTCTATTTTCTCTTTCTGGATGCATTTCTGTTCTCTCCTCTCTCTGGATGACATTCTGTCATTTACTCTCTCTTCTGATGCCCTTCTCTTCTCTCCTCTCTCCAAATGCCCTTCTGTTCTCTCCGCTCTCTGGATTTGCTTCTGTCTTCTCCTTTAATGGATGCCCTTCTGTTCTCTCCTCTTTCTGGATGCCCTTCTGTCCTCTAATCAATCTAGATGCCATTCTGTCTTCTCCTCTCTCTGCAGGGACTTCTATAATATTTTATGTGGATGCCCTTTTTGCTCTCGTCTCTCTGGATGTCCTTCTGTCTTCTCATATCTTCCAATGCCCTTCTTTCTTCTCATCTTTCTGGATGCCCTAATGTCTTCTCCTCTCTCTGGATGCCCTTCTGCTCTCTCCTATCTCTGGAAGCCCTTCTGTTCTCGCCTCTCTCCAAATGCCCTTCGGTTTTCTCCTCACACTGGATGCCTTTCTCCTCTCTCCTCTCTCCTCTCTCTGGATGCCCTTCTGTTCTCTCCTCTCTCTGGATTCCATTCTGTCTTCTTCTCTCTCTTGATGCCGTTTGTTCTCTCATCTCTCCGGATGCCCTTAGGTCTTCTCATCTCCCTGGATGCCCTTCTGGTCTCTCCACTCTCTAGATGCCCTTCTGTTTTTTCCTCTCTATGGATTCCCTTCTGTTCTCTCCTCTGTCGGGATGCCTGTCTATTCTCACCTCTATCTAGATGCCCTTCTGTCTTCTCCTCACTGTATGGCCTTCTGTACTATTTTATGTGGATGCCCTTCTTTGCACCCCTCTCTCTGGATGCCCTTCTGTCTTCTTCTTTCTCCCAATGCCCTTTTGTTCTCTCCTCTCTCTGGATTCCCTTCTGTTCTCTCCTCTCTCTGGATTCCCTTCTGTCTTCTCATCGCTCTGGATGACTTTCTGTTCTCTCTGGATTCCCTTCTGTTCTCTCCTCTTTCTGGATGCCTTCTGTTCTCTCCTCTGTCTGCATAACCTTCTGTCATCTCCTCTCTCAGGATACACTTCTGTTCTCTCCTCTCTCTGGATTCCCATTTTATCTTTTCCTCTCTCTGGATGCCCTTCTGTCATCTCCTCTCTCTGGATGATGTTTGTCTTCTACTCTCTCCCGATGCCCTTCTGTTCTCTCCTAATGCTGAATGTTGGTCAGTTCTCTTCTCTCTCTGGATTCGCTTCTGTCTTCTCCTTCTCTGGATGCCCTTCTGTTCTCTACTCTTTCTGGATACCCTTCTGTTTTCTCCTCTATCTAGATCCCCTTCTGTCTTCTCTTCTTTCTGTATGGCCTTCTGTACTATTTTATGTGTATGCCATTCTTTGCTCTCCTCTCTCCGGATGCCTTTCTGGTCTCTCCTCTCTCAGGATTCCCTAATGTCTTCTCCTTTCTCTGGATGCCCTTCTACACTCTCCTCTCTCTGGATGCCCTTCTGAACTTTCTGGATGCCTTTCTGTTCTCTCCTCTCTCCGGATGCCCTTCTGTCTTCTCCTCTCTCTCTCTCTCTATGCCCTTCTGGTCTCTTCGCTCTATGGATGCTCTTTTTTCTCTCCTCTTTCTGGATACCCTTCTGTCTTCTCCTCTCTCTGGATGCTGTTCTATCCTCTCCTCTCTCTGGATACCCTTCTGTCTTCTCCTCTCTCTGGATGCACTTCTGTTCTCTCCTCTTTCTGGATTCCCTATCTTTTTCCTCTTTCTGGATGCACTTCTGTCATCTGCTCTCTCCAGATGCCCTTCTGTCTTCATTCTCTCTAGAGGCCCATCTGTTCTCTCCTCTCTCTGGATGCCCTACTGTCTTCTCCTCTCTCTGAATGCCCTTATCTTCTCTAATCTCTCTGGATTCCCTTCTGTCTTCCCCTCCCTCCTGATGCCCTTCTGTTTTCTCCTCTTTCTGGATGCCCTTCTGTCTTCTCATTTCTCCCTATGCCCATGTGTTCTCTCCTCTCTCCGGATGCCCTTCTATTCTCCCCTAACATTGGATGGCATTCTGTTCTCTCCTCTCACTGGATGTCATTCTGTCCTCCCCTCTCTCTGGATGCCCTTCTGTCTTCTCTTCTTTCTGGGTGCATTTATGTTCTCTCCTCTCTCTGGAAGACCTTCTCTCTTTTTCTCTCTCTTCTGATGCCCTTCTGTTCTCTCCTCTCTCCGAATGCCCTTCTATTCTCTCCTCTCTCTGGAGTGGCTTCTGTCTTCTCCTTTAAGGGATGCCCTTCAGTTCTCTCCTCTTTCTGCTTGCCCTTCTGTTCTCTCTTCTATATAGATGCCATTCTGTCTTCTCCTCTTTCTGTATAATATTCTGTACTATTTTATGTGGATGCCTTTTTTGCTCTTGTCTCTCTGGATGCCCTTCTGTCTTCTCCTATCTCCCAATGCCCTTCTGTCTTCTCCTCTTTCTGGATTCCCTACTGTCCTCTCCTGTCTCTAGATGCCCTTCTGCTGTCTCCTCTCCCTGAATGCCCTTCTCTCTTCTCCTCTCTCTCTCTCAATGCCCTTCTAGGCTCTCCTCTCTCTGGATGCCCTTTTTTTTCTCCTCTCTGGATACCCTTCTGTATTCTCCTCTCAATGGATGCCCTTCTGTTCTCTCCCCTCTCTGGATGCCCTTCTGTCTTCTCTTCTCTCTGTATGCCCTTCTGGTCTCTCCTTTCTCTGGATGCCCTTCTGTTCTCTCTTCTCTCTGGATTCCCTTCTGTCTTCTCCTCTCTCTGGATGCCGATTTGTCCTGTTTTTTTTTCCTTGATGCTCTTCTCTCTCTCCTCTCCCTGGATGCACTTCTGTTCTCTCCTCTTTCTGGATTCCCTATTTTTCTTTCCTCTCTCTGGATGCCCTTCTGTCATCTCCTCTCTCCAGATGCCCTTCTGTCTTCTCCTCTCTCCTGATGCCCCTCTGATCTCTCCTCGCTCTGGATGCCCTACTGTCTTCTCCTCTCTCTGTATGTCCTTCTATTCTCCCCTAACATTGGATGCCCTTCTGTTCTCTCCTCTCACTGGATGCCATTCTGTCCTCTCCTCTCTCTCAATGCCCTTCTGTCTTCTCCTCTTTCTGGATGCATTTTTGTTTTCTCCTCTCTCTGGATGACATTCTCCCATTTACTCTCTCTTATGATGTCCTTCTGTTCTCTCCTCTCTCTGGATTTGCTTCTGTCTTCTCCTTTAATAGATGCTCTTCTGTTCTCTCCTCTTTCTGGATGCCCTTCTGTTCCCTAATCAATCTAGATGCCATTCAGCCTTCTCCTCTCTTTGTATGGCCTTCTTTAATATTTTATGTGGATGCCATTTTTGATCTGGTCTCTTGGGAGGCCCTTCTGTCTTCTTATATCTTCTGATGCCCTTCCGTCTTCTCCTCTTTCTGGATGCATTACTGTCTTCTCCTCTCTCTCTGGATGCCCTTCTGCTCTCTCCTCTCTCTGGATGCCCTTCTGTTCTCTCTTCACTCCGAATGCCTTCAGTTTTCTCTTCTCTCTGGATGCCCTTCTGCTGTTCTCCCTCTCTGGATTCCTTCTGATCTCTCCTCTATACGGATGCCCTTCTGTCTTCTCCTCTCTCTAGATACCCTTCTACTCTCTCATCTCACTGGATGCCCTTCTGTTCTCGTCCTCTCTCTGGATTCCCTTCTGTCTTCTTCTCTCTCTTGATGCACTTCTTATCTTCATCTTTCTGGATGCCCTTCTGTTCTCTCCTCTCTCTGAATGCCCTTCTGTTCTCTCCTCTCTCTTGATTACCATCTTTCTTCTCCTTCTCTGGATTCCCTTCTGTTCTCCTCTCTCTGGATGCCCTTCTGTTCTCTCCTCTATCTAGATGCCTTCTGTCTTCTCTTCTCTCTGTATGGCCTTCTGTACTATTTTATGTGGATGCCCTTCTTTGCTCTCCTCTCTCGGAGCCTTTCCTTGTTCGCTCCTCTCTCAGATGCCTTTCAGCTCTCTCCTCTCCCTTGATGCCCTTCTGATTCTCCTCTCTCTGATTGCCCTTCGGTTTTATCCTCCCCTGATGCTCTTCTGCTCTCTCCTCTCTCTGGATGCCTCTTTCTGTTCTCTCTCTCTCACGATGCCCTTCTGTTCTATCCACACACTCCAAAGGCCCTTCTTTTTCTCTCCTCTTCTGATTCCTTCTGTCTTACCCCTTCTCTGGATGCCCTTCTGTTCTCTACACTTTTTTGAATGCCCCCTCTGTTCTCCTCTCCTCTATCTAAATGCCCCTTCTGTCTTCTCTTCTTTCTGTATAGCCTTCTGTACTATTTTATGTGATGCCCTTCTTTGCTCTCCTCTCTCCGATGCCTTTCGGTCTTTCTCTCTCATATCCCCTACTGTCTTCTCCTCACTCTGGATTCACTTCTACACCTCCTCTCTCTGGATGCCCTTCTGTTCTCTCTTCTCCCTGGATTCCCCTGTCTTCTCCTCTCTCTTGATGACCTTCGTTCTCTCCTTATTCTCGTGCCTTTCTGTTTCTCTCCTCTCTCCATCTGCCCCTCTGTCTTCTCCTCCCTCTCTCTATGCTCTTCGTGGGCTCTCCTCTCT
>NW_023045429.1:0-33236 GCF_011762505.2 Arvicanthis niloticus | reverse complement strand
ATACAGAATTTTGTGCATATATCACTTAGCTTTGAATACATGGAACTGTAAAATGTTTACATCTATTTTTTCTTCCTAAAAATCACTTCAAAGCAGCTAGGAAGAAGCCTCAGTAGATAAGAGGGGTTTACTATGAAAGGAGGAGGTTTGAGCTTAAATCTAGCACCCATATACAAGCCAACCATGGATGCTTGTTCCTGTAATGGCATACTGTAATAGGCAGAGTGAGAATTGCTAGGACTTGCTGGCTGCATGTCTAGCTGCACATTCAGTGAAAGAGCCTGTCTCAAGGGAATAAGGTGGAAAGTAATAGAGGAATAGCACCCAACATCCTCCTCTGACCTCTACATGTATACATGTGTATATATGTACCATAGACATAAACATACAAAAAATAAAAATTAAGTTTCATTAAAGTCACACCTGTTCAAAAAACACCATTTTCACTTCTGTACCATAGGGGAAAAAATCCATGATGCTAAATCAAAAATATTTACAAAATTCTATAAATAGGAATAAGGCATTAAAGAAGTCATATTATATATTAACTAATGTTTCCTATATATATAAATTATGTTAATACTATACAGTTTTAAATAAATTATATATCTAAAAATGTACCTTTAAATTTTCCCAGAATATTTTGCACTTGATACCTGTGAAGAAATTAAAGTTTTAAAAATTAAAGATGTTGGTGAATGCAGTTTGATGTCCAGCTTTTGCCCTACAAGTGTTAACATAAGAACTGATCCCCATCTAAGAAAAACATTCAAATTGAGGATTCATCTTATGTAATTCTTGTTTTGGAATATACATCATATGCCAATTATTAATATAGATTACTTGTTATACAAATCAATTCAACTTTTCTGGAAGTACTTAAACTAAGCAGGAAATAATTTGAACATATTACCGTGTATCTCCGATTATTTCTTCTGGATTTGAATTCCCAGCATCATGAGTAACTGAACTCTGCTCTGTGTTGGTAATAAAACAAAATTTATTATTAAAATAAATTTACTTATTTAAAAATAAATGTATTATTTATTAAAACAAATAAAATTTATTTATTTTAAAATAAAAATATTAAAATAAATGCTATTCTTAAAATTTTAATGAACTACTTTATGATTTTTCAGGCATACTGTCAACATTAGGTTTTAAAGTAGATCTATTATTTGTCTGAAAGTTAAACAAAATCAAGTAATTATAATTATCTTCTGAAAATATGTTTTTTAAGCCCTTTCTGGACAAGGTCATACTAAATTATGTTATTTATCTACATGTTGTGATTAAAGGCAAAAGATATAATATGAGATTTTCGATCTCCAATAACAACCCTAAAAAAGAACAACAGAGAAAAAAAAAATGAAGTGTAGCATCAATGTCCAACATTAGATATCTGGTACCTTCAAAAATGTCCTTTTCTGAAAGCCATTCTTACCTACTTCCCTCATCACTTGATAAGCACCAATTCTCCATTGGTGACTCTAAAAAGTCTTCAGAATCCTGCCTTTCCACAAAAGAGACTTTCTGATTTAAAACAAAAAGAAATAAAAAAAAGTTTCTCAAGCAATCTGAATAAAAAAATTCACTTAAACTAATAAAATTGAAATATAAAATAACATTAAGGAATGATTTTATAAAAACAGCACTTAATAATTGCATGAAGGGTTTAAAGATAAAACCACATTTCTATTACCTTCTGCTTTAATACTAAACAACTTAGTATTTAAATACTGAACAGAATAGTTGGTTTCAAAAATAGCCATTAATAATCTTAACTTTAATATAAACATGTTTTAAAAAGAATGATTTTAGTTGAATAAAATATTTTGGGCTTCCTTAGTTTATAGGACTAAGAGTTTGTCATTTTTCAGGTTAAAACACACACACACACCACACACACACACACACACACACACACACACACCACACACACACTGATGGTTTCAACTGTGACTCCAAGTGGGTTTATACCTAATCATAGGGGGATGTGCATTTTGGTCTCATTTCTGCTAGGTTTTAATAAATGTGAGCAAATGTGTTTACATATCAATCTCCAAATAAAATCAGAGTTGCTATTGTCACAAGCAAGTTCCCCAAATTTTCCATAGCAATATAAACCTAAAGCAATCTAAAAATATAAAGTTCTGCCTGGTTGGACATATATTTCACTGCTACAGCAAGAGGCTCTGGGTTCATTCTTCAACAATGAAAAAAAAAACGAAAAATTAAAAATAAAAAAGAAAGCAGCATGTTTCCTCAGGCCCCAGGACATTATAAGGACTTTAGTTTCAGGGCAGAGTTAGAGCTTACTTCCCTAAACCAAAACAACACATAAAGAAAAGCAGCCTGCACTGAATTATGTCTGGAATCCCAGCACTTCGGAGGTTGAGAGGAGCCTCAGGATTTTGAGGCAATTTGGGGCCTATATATACAAATTTCAACAATCTGGCCTTAAAACACCAGGTAGAGGAAAATGAAGACCAGTCTTCAGTTTCTAAGGAATTCCTGGGGGTGGAGTTCTAGTCCTTTCCTGACCCTAAAATGACCTTCACTCTACTCACACCTCACATCCCCAGGTTGGAGAAGGCTTTCAGGGTCTCCAATCCACTAGGCCTTCCTGCTTTCTGCTAGAAGCTATTCTGTTTAAACTCCTGCCCTTAGCAAAGTTCTCCATTTTTTCTCCTCAGATGCCTAAGAGGGTAAAGTCAACTGTGAACCAGGAAGCAGTACCTTCTAGAGTCCAGTGAGAGTCATCTCAAGCCTGAAGTAACACCTCTACCCCTTCACCCTTCCCCACCTTACCCTTCCCCCCCTCCAGCTGAACCATGATTAATCATCTCTCAACACGTCACTCCACGGGCAAGGTTTCCTCAAGAACTTGGCTTCATAGCTACCACAAGGCATATTGGGTAACAGGATTTGGACAGGAGAAAAACAATCTTAACCAAGTCCCTTGCTGACTGGCCATGTTTGCACATACCTAGTAAGGGTCACTGAGTCATCTGTCATCGAAGCAGCAAAAGAAGGTATTATTCTAGCTGCCACTACTAGAAAATTACCCAGATACTTTCCAATTTCCAAGTTTGCAATACTAATTTGAAAGTTAAAATAATTGTGGTAAAATATGAACCCCGATGAAGACTCTCCTATTATTTCAGTTGAAGGGGGCTGTTGCATGTACTTCTAAATTGTTTTAATTTATTTATTTAATGAATGTAAGCATTTTCTGCATGTATGTATTTATACAACATGCATGCCTCTTAGAAACCAGAATAGAATGTCAAATCTCCTGGATCTAGAATTAAAAATGGTTGTGAGCCACCATGTGGGTACTAGGAACTTAACCTTGGTCCTCTCCAATAGCAACAAGTACTCTCAATTTCTAAGCTATATTTCCAGACCTGTCCTGTGTCTATTTTAATGTATGCTGGATCATTTGATTGATGCTTATTTTTATTATATAGTATACATTATAAAAATATGACAATTTCAGAATTTTGCCTCTCTCCAGAAAAAGAAAAAAACTACCATATTTTTAATGAATTGTCTTAATCTTAAAAATTGATTGAGAAAAAAATGACATGCTGAGGATGCTTAAATATCCTGTTTTCTTATTAAGCAAAAAAGATTTTGAATTGTATATATTAAACATAATCATATGTGTACATTCCAGTATATGTGTGTACATGGAGGCCAGAAGTAGACATCTGCTGTCTTCACAATCATACTTCAACTTATATCTTGAGACAAGGACTCTCTGAACCTGCAGCTCACCTATTCCACTAGCCTGGCTAGCCAGAAAGCTGTCTCCACTTACCCAGCACTGGGCTGCAGCCTGCATTTTTAAAGTGGATTCTAGGCTCCCCACCTTAAGTCTATATACTTACAAGGAAAGCACTTTACCAAAAGAGCCATCTCTCTAGCCCCTCTGCGAGAGGTTTGTTCTGTTGCTGTAGCCACTCTTTGTATTTCTCTAATCACACCTAAGATTAGGCTCCCCAAATTCTTAACGCTGGTTTTGTTTGTTTCCTCACAACAGCAATTGGGTTTCTTGCTCAGTTTATGGTTTGGAGTTAATTGGACAAACTGGACAAACCAACATTTCATTTGTGAGGCTTATTGGTATTTTATGTTTGTTTGGTTGTTTGGTAGTTTTTTTTTGTTTATTTTGTGGATTGGTTGGTGTTTTTGTTTATTTGTTTTGTTTGCACCACTGAAGATGAAACTCATAGCTTTCACTCTAACACTGAGATACATTTTCAGCCAATCTTTATTTTTAAATGTTGAGTGAGAGTTTATCTGTATGTGTTTTAAAGAAAACTACAATTACTGTGAAACATAAAAGTATCCCCCTATGTTATAGGGTCTATAGATATTTGTTGTCTTATTCGAGCCTCTTTGGACACCAGGCAAAAATCTCCAAAAAATAAGTTACCATTAGATACATCCAACGTACTGTATATGTCATCTCTGTGAAGAAAGAAAAACAAAAAGTTAAAGCTGGAAATATAGTTGACGGATAGGGCATTTGTCTAGCACACACAAAGGTTTACACAGAAAGTCCTTTAAATTATTCGTAATAAATACATATTGTTTTGGTTGGAACAAATGTCATATGCATATAAAATACATGTTGGACAACCAGAGTGAATTTGTGTTAATTATATTTAACAATTAATACATGTATGACCCACACTACATTCTTCATAACTCTCCTACTCTTGCTGAGACCTTCTTCTTCTTTCTAGCTGGTACCCCTCTTATTTTTATGATTTTCCCCTTTGCTTTGTGTGTTTACATGTGAAGAGTTCATGCAGGTGGTCCTATTGTCCTAGTTGCTATGTGTTTGTGATTCCAAGGCGTCAAGGAATCCAGGCTGGGCTTCAACTAGATACAGAGCTGAGGATGTCCTTGAATTCCTGATCTTCTTGAATCTACCTCTCTAGTGCAGGGATCACAAACACTACTTTTGAAGTACTCTATTGAGCTGACAAAAAAAATTATTTGAAAATATTACCCCATATCTTCATCAATTACTATAGGAGATGATTTATCCTCATCCTTGTCAAATGCTGGGCTCTTTTCTGTATTGACAATAAGAAATGGGAACATTTGAAATTATGCTATGTTAGTAATAGTTAATAGAGTACTATCGATTTGCATTTCCCTGGAAGAATTGCCCATGTGAGTTTATGAAGCAGCTTTAGAAATGACATAATTTCTTTGCAGGTTTTATGAAATAAATTCACAATTTGCCAACATTTTATAGGAACAATGTTTAAGCCTTTTCCTGGGGTAAAATCCTAGCAAGTTATTTTTTCTCAACATACTGGGACTACAGTGCCAAGAGAAACTACCTGCATTGCTAAGACTCTGCTATAAGAAGAAATACTTATAGATAAAATTAGAAATGAAGTATATGAAAACCTTTAGCAAAGTTTTATTCCATTTCAGGTAGCTAGGTAAAAGTCCAATGAACTACAGGACACAATCAATGGCCAACACTGAATAATATGCTTTACCTTCAGAAAGAGCGTTCTCAGTAAAGTTTATATCATCATCTTCTTCATCATCAAAGTCAAAAAGTATTAAGCGCTCCTGCTTTGGTACTGCCATGACTTTCTTAAGGTCCCTTCTTCTATTGGTAAACACTCAGATGTCTTCTTAGTTACAGATGAAAAAGAAGAAGAAGAAAACTCCAGTTATCTGAATCCAAAGGTTTCACTTAAATAGTAAAAAATGTCAAAACTCAAGTAGTTATCTTAGTACAATAAAAGATCGATTATTCCCTTTTTAACATTCATTTTTAAACACTTTCTCTTTATCACAGAATTTTGTATGCATAGTCAATATGGTGGCATATACACCTCATTTTCCCTTACCATCTCCTCCATGTATCCCACTTAACATGTCCCTCTCCCTCCCAACTGTGTTTTTAAAAACCTTTTAACTTACTTCTTTAAAAAAAACTTCTTTGAACCAAAGTTAACAATCTGTCATTTCTCAACTTAAAAAAAGGCAAAACCAGGCCAACATATACTATGTGAGTCCTCCCCCCTTTAAAAAATGATCAAAATGTGTTTGCTCTAACTTCTGGGACATCTGAAGTTTGTTCCTATCTCCCACAGATTCTTTTACAACAAACATGAGCAATTCTGCATGTGTGCATCTCAGTGTTAATGTAAATCACAATGCTATCCAGAAAAATAATGAACATGACAGCTGTCCATTCATGACAAAAACACCAATGCTCCAGATACAACCACCACCCACCACCAACACCCACACAGAAAGGCCTTATTTATATTGGAGAAACTGGGGATTGGGTGAAGCTGACAATTTCAAACATCTGAAGATTGTAAGTTCAAGGCCAGCCCAAGCCAGGTCAGCCTGAGCTACAAAGGCAGATCCCATCCTACAAAAGTAAAACTGACAGAAAATGCTGAACTTGGTGGTGCACATCTATAATCTCATAGGTGGGCGATTGAGACTGGAGGATCAGTGGTTAGAATCCATCCCAGATGACTTCTCAATGTCTTGCCACGTCTCTTTTTGTTTTCATTCACTCTTCCTTCATTCCTGCCATCCCCCGCCCTGTCTCCAACGTCCATACCGAACGTCCACACCACAGAGACGACAATGAAGAGGGAGGAATCCTCAGTTTGTTTCTAATGGACTCTGGACACCATACAGGACAAGCACCAGGGACCCAACGGCTCCTCGCCCACAACCCCCAGTCCTGCAGGCAGCTCTCTGATCCTGTCCCGAGGCCCCAAGAGTGTGTCCTCCAAGCATTCCCAATCCTCGAAGGCCCAGGCCTGTTCAGTCCTCTGCCATTAGGATGGTACTCCACCTCCATTTTACTCTGAGGCCACGGGAAACGCCAACCAGGATTTTCCTCACATAGTGGCCGCCAGGGCTTGAGATGCCCCACCCCATCACACCTTGATTAATTACTGTCCAACCACCCTGACTGTCACTTACGGGGGCTCCTTCACAACCGCACCCTCTCAAACTCGGCTCCTCAGAGGTGACAAACCGTTACCAGCAGTGCGGCCCTGGGTCCTCTGAGGACTCTTTGTGATTTGAGCTGGAGAAAAGCTGGTCCCACCCAGGGACTGCGCTGATTGGCTGAATGAACCCTGAGCATGGGCACGTGGAGCACAAGGCACTGAGCCCACCCAGGGACGGAGCTGATTGGCTGAATAAACCTGGCGCATGCTCACATAAACTGCAAGGCACCAGTCCCACCCAGGGACTGCGCTGATTGGCTCCATAAACCCTGGGCATGTGCACATGGATCACCCATCCCTCTCATTGAAGGGCAAAACTGCGAAGAGTCTTGAGCAATTTTCAGGACCTGCGAATGAGCTATCAGCTTTAGGACAAATGTATTCCAGTTTGTAGGTTTATAATCCCTTACAGACTTAAAAAAACATTTGAAACAAATGTGTATCACACGAAACACTACTTTATTCAACTGTAGAGGCTCTTGCAGGCATTTTGTTTTTTATTTATTTTTCTATACATTTAATGTGTGGACTTTTCTCTGCAAGTACATATGCGTACCACATGAGTCTAGGCTGTTGCTCTCAGAGATCAGAAGTGAGCATCCAGATCCCCTACAACCTCTGGAACCCTCTTTCTCCACCCTCCTATTACTGAGCTTGATTACAAGAGTATGCTAGGCCCGCCCCTTTCACTTTGCCTCCCTGTTGCCCACAGAGGGTAGAAGAGAGTTCAGATTCTCTCAACCTGTATAGGTTATGCATAAATCCTGAGCCACTATATGGGTGATTTGAGCCTGGTCCTCTGCAAGAACAACAGGTGCTTTCAACTGCTGAGTTATTTTTCCATTTTTCCAACCACTCTTTTGTTCACTTTATGTGGACTAGGGCATTTCTCCCAAAAGTTGTTTGCTTTCAGTGTTTTCCTACTTGTGCATCAGTTTTTCAAAATCCTATAACTTTGAAAAAGAGCAAAGAGCGATCTTTGGGCCATTTGGGTACAAAGAAAAGGCAAGAAAATATTACGTGCCTATAGAATAATAATAATAGAAATATTTTAATGTGTTTTAGTTACGTACAATATTATCTGAATATATGAGTGCTCTGTCAATGTGTATACCTGCATGACAGTAGGGGATAAGAGATTGCTTTATAAATGGTAGTAAACCATCATATGGTTGCTGGGAATTGAACTCAGGACCTTTAAAAGAGTAGCCAGTGCTCTTAACTGCTGAGCCTTCCCACCAGTCCCAGAAATTTTTCTTTAAATGACGCTTCTTGTGAACTTACCTGTCTCCAGAAAATAACTGACATATTTTTATAGGGATTGCTTTAATCTTATAAGTAGGTTAAGGAAATTTATATCCTGATGATTTTTGAAATATCCTAACGAGAAAAAATACCCCCACACACACACACACACTAAGTGAAACAAAGTTTTGAAGCCAGGTGTTGGTGGCACACACCTTTTATCCCAGCACTTGGAAGGCAGAGTTAGGAAGATCTCAGTTTGAAGCCAGCCTGGTTTACAAAGTAAGTTCCAGGACAGCCAGACATACACAAAGAAACACAGTCTTGAAAAAACATGATAATTTTAAGTTATGTATATGTGTGCCCACATGTCCCTGTGTACATATGTGAATACACTTATGTTTGTGTGCAATCATGTCTCCCTTTCTTTTTCTCTCTTTCTGTCTCTCTGTCTTTGTCTCTCTCTGTCTCTCTCCCCCTGTTTCTTTCCCTCCCTCCCTCTCTCCCTTCCTCTCCCTCTTCCTCCTCTGTGTGTATGTGTGTTTGTATGTGTGTGTAGATGCATGCCTGCCTGTGTAGCTGGAGGGCATGTATATCCTTATCACGATCCAACTTATATCTTGAGACAAGGACTCTCTGAACCTGCAGCTCACCTATTCCACTAGCCTGGCTAGCCAGAAAGCTGTCTCCACTTACCCAGCACTGGGCTGCAGCCTGCATTTTTAAAGTGGATTCTAGGCTCCCCACCTTAAGTCTATATACTTACAAGGAAAGCACTTTACCAAAAGAGCCATCTCTCTAGCCCCTCTGCGAGAGGTTTGTTCTGTTGCTGTAGCCACTCTTTGTATTTCTCTAATCACACCTAAGATTAGGCTCCCCAAATTCTTAACGCTGGTTTTGTTTGTTTCCTCACAACAGCAATTGGGTTTCTTGCTCAGTTTATGGTTTGGAGTTAATTGGACAAACTGGACAAACCAACATTTCATTTGTGAGGCTTACTGGTATTTTATGTTTGTTTGGTTGTTTGGTAGTTTTTTTTTTGTTTATTTTGTGGATTGGTTGGTGTTTTTTGTTTATTTGTTTTGTTTGCACCACTGAAGATGAAACTCATAGCTTTCACTCTAACACTGAGATACATTTTCAGCCAATCTTTATTTCTGAATGTTGGGTGAGAGTTCATCTGTATGTGTTTTAAAGAAAACTACAATTACTGGGCTGGCATTTGTATTCTCTTAAGGTTTGTTTGACATCTGTCCAGCATCTTCTAGCTTTTATAGTATCTGCTGAGAGGTCTGGTGTAATTCTGATAGATCTGCCTTTATATGTTACTTGGCCTTTTTCCCTTACTTCATTTAATATTCTTTCTTTGTTTGCACACTTAGTGTTTTGCTTATTATGTGACGGGAGGTATTTTTCTTTCTGGTCTACTTTATTTGGCATTCTGTAATCTTCTTGTATGTTTATGGGCATCTTTTACTTTAGGTTAGGAAAGTTTTCTTCTATAATTTTGTTGAAGATATTTATTGGCCCTTTAAGTTGGGAATCTTCACTCTCATCTATAACTGCTATCCTTAGGTTTGGTCTTCTCATTGTGTCCTGGATTTCCTGGATGTTTTGTGATAATAACTTTTTGCATTTTGCGTATTGTTTGACAGTTGTGCCAATATTTTCTATGGTATCTTCTGCAACTGAGATTCTCTCTTCTATCTCTTGTATTCTGTTGGTGATGCTTGTGTCTATGACTCCTGATTTCTTTCCTAGGTTTTTTAACTCCAGGGTAGTCTCCCTTTGTGATTTCTTTATTGTTTCTACTTCCATTTTTATGTCTTGGATGGTTTTGTTCAATTCCTTCACCTGTTTGATTGTATTCTCTTGTAATTCTTTAAGGGATTTTTGTGTTTCCACTTTAAGGGCTTCTACCTGTTTACCTATGATCTCAAATTCTTTGTGAGTGTTATTTATGTCCTTCTTAAAGTTTCTCTATCATCATCATTAGAAATGAATTTAAATCTGAATCTTGTTTTCCTAATATTATGGGGAATCAGGAATTTCTTGTGTGGGAGAACTAAGTTCTAATGATTCCAAGTGCCCTGGGTTGCTGATGCTTATGTTCTTGAGCTTGCCTTTCGCAATCTGGATCTCCTTAGTGATACCTGCCTGTCTCTGACTGGAGCCTGTCTTTCCTATTATCTTGGATGTATCAGAAACTGTGTCGGGTGGGTGTTACTTCTGGGGTAAGAGCTGGGGCCCCAAAATGCTCAGTGCTCAGGTCCAGACAGGAAAGAACCAGTGCTCCTGTCCAGGAGTGACTTCCTGTGTCCTAGTGGGTCCCAGTTACTCCCTGTTTGGGGCGGGTGTTGTTGTCTGCTTACCTAAGATACTGCCTGGGTTAGAGCTCCTGGGAGTCCTGCTTCTTCTGGGTTCTGTGAGAGTGGGGCAGATTTGCCACCCAGGATCTGCTCAGTGCTTGGTCCCAGACAGTTATTTTTTAAAGATTTATTTTATGTATTTGTGTACACTGTAGCTGTCTTTAGACACACCAAAAGAGGTCACCAGACCGCATTACAGATGGTTGTAAGCCACCATGTGGTTGCTGGGAATTGAACTCGGGACCTCTAGAAGAGTGCTTTTAACCAGTGAGCCAGTTCACCAGCCCTAAAGTTATTTTTTAAGTGGTATAAATATTATCAAGCAATTCCACAATACTTATTTTAGAGGTTAACTGACACATAAAACTGATATATTCTCAATGTTAATTCTAGCCCCCACACGGTAACACTGCAAACAAAATAGAATTTTACTGCAGTGCATAAACAATGTCTTACTATGAAATAGGGAGGTAGAGGTGTGGTGGAGAAATGGCTCAGTGCTTAAGAGGACCTGGGTTTGATTCCCAACACCCACACAGAGACTCAAAACTGTCTTCAATTCCAGTTTCAGGAAAACCCAACGTCCTCATACAAACAGGCAGGCAAAGCATCAATGCACATTAAACAATAGACATGCTATCCCCAAACTTTCATATAACAGGGGACCTACACACACACACACACACACACACACACACACACACTGTCCCTGATTCAAACAATACCACTATGTGACTAGTGCTTATATCTACCACCAAGCTCGATTTTTAGTGGGCAGAGCAGGGATACAAGCTTTTGCCACACCTCCTAAGACAAACAAAGTCCTGACCCTCTCATGAGAATGTGAAAAACAGCCAGCCCCATAAAACCAAAGTGAGTACCCAAGGGCAAAACTGCAAGCAGATTTTCCAAAGATTTCCCTGTTGGTGCGCTAATCCCTCATAATGGGTGGGCGGGCACAAATGTCTGCCCAGTGCAGCTCATTGGCTGTAGCCAATGACATAAGCAGTGACGTATGCATACCATTGTCTCTCCTTGGCTGGTAGTAGGTTACACTCAGGATTGACTCTCCTTAGCTGGTGGGTTCAAAGAGGTGGGCTCTCCATGAGCAGGGAGATTTTTAAAAAATAATTTGTTTATTTTCCCCTCATTTTACATTCTAACCACAGCCCCCCCTTCCCTCCTTTCGCCCCCATCCCACCCTTACAAAATCCTCCCCCTATTACCCTTTTCTCCCTCAGAGAAGGGGAGCCCCCCTTGGATACTACCCTGTCTTGGGACAACTAGACCCAGCAGGACTAGACACGTCCTCTCTCCCATTGAGACACAACCAGGCAGCCCAGGTAAGGGAAGAAGATATAATGGTAGGAGACAGAGACTGAGACAGCCCTCACCCCACTTGTTAGGGGACCCACAAGAAGCCCTAGGAGGACTAGGTCTAGCCTCTGTATGATCTGAACAGAAAGTCTTATGGGAAGCTTACGGCAGCAGCCAGAAGGTGCCCTGTCCCAAGCTCAACTGAGAGCCTCTCTTTAACCATTCACTATCATTTCACAGAAGCTCTGGAATGGGTAGAGATCGCGAGAGTCATTCAAAGGAGGTCTGATGAATCATCTGTAAGTGTTAAGACACTGCCCAAGCCAGTATGCAGACGCTTTGGCGCCGTATTACATCACTCTTTCTGAGGAAAACAGAGTCGGAGGAAAAGACATATGCATGGACTCAAGGTATGCCTCTGAGAGTCTACTTTTCACACTACCCCCATTCAAGGAGACTCCTCAGAAAGTCTTTCCTCCACTTTAAGATGCAAAGGGGCACAAAGACCTGAGAGGGACCTGCCACCAACCTGAGTGGCCATTGAGCAAGAGGACGTTCCTGAGTTTCCAAGTAAGGCCAGTACTGAACTGTGCCCCAAGCTCCTGTGGTATGCCAAAGCAGGAGGGTGTTTGGATCAACTCACAGAACACGTGACACAAGTCTTTGTGGGCTGTAATGTCCCTGCCTTCGCATCTTGCCCTTGAAAGATGTCTTTGGCTATCCCCCAGAGAAAGGGAACATCGCACTTTGAGAGTGAATTCAGCCTTGTTTTCCATGAACACATGTATCTGAAGCCAGGAGGCAGGGTTGTAAGGAAGGCACTATAGAGGAAGGTGACCAATTGTCCCAGCATGGTACAGGAGGCAGATCCCCAAACAGTACTTACCCATAAGACTTATGAAGAGCAAAAGGAAATTTGGCGACGTGTCCTTACATCTGCACATATCTTTTAATGCTTTGTCAGAAGGGATGTTGGAGAATGTAGAGCTATGGCTATGCATTTGCTGCTGCTGTTGAGTCAGGCATATACTAGTAACAGTGGGAGTTTAAAGGGGCTTCCTGAGCAGGTAGATGAACATAGCACTTGTGTTCCCACTGGAACAGGTCAGCCACAGCTGAAATAGATGCCATGGAGGTGCCATTCGTGAGTCACAAACTTAGGATGCAGTGATGGCTGTTGTCTTATGGTCAGAGGAGTGATGCTATGTGCTCATATCTACAAGGGTGTTCAAAAACGAACTTGTCTATAGTGGGTGCTTGCATTTGACATGAACCCGTGTGACCTTTGTTTACTTGTGTTGTAGAGAACTCCAAGTTGATGTCTATTCAGGGAGTTGTGACCTCTCTGTGTAATGACTATGGCTGGATTAATGAAACCATCTTCTTCAATACGGACGTAATCAGTGACAATGTGCTTCTGAACATAGGGACAAATGTCCTTGCACTTGTAGAAGAAAACCCAAGAAATCATATCTTCAAAGCAATCAAGGTATGGCTGAGTTTTTCCAGAGTCTCTTATTGTACTGCTTACTGTTTTCTTGCTGTGATAAAATACCATGATCAGAGCAACTTCAGGAAGAGCATTTATTTGGGCTTATGGTACTAGAAAAGCAAGAGGCCAACATGGCCGTGAGGCATAGGAGAAAGCAGCAGGTATGGTGACTGAGACAGGTAGCTGAGTGCTCACCTCTTCAAATACAATCACAAAGCAAAGAGGCAGGGTTAGAAATGCTGGTAATCTCTAAAATTTCCATTTCTTTCCAGCAAACTCCCACCTTCTAAACCTCTCCTAACAGTGCCCCCAACTGGGGACCAAGTGTTCAAATATCTGAGCTCATTACAGAAGTCACCATTCAAACCACTACATTGGGTGAGCATGGTGGTATATTGCATTAGTTCCAGCACTCTGGAGTCAGAAGCAGAGAAATTTCTATGAGTTCAAGGCCAGCCTGATCTGCAGAGTTCCAAGCCAGCCCCAGTTACATGGTGAAAACCCATTTTTAAAAAAAGATTCAGACAATGTTGCTATATGGTCAAAGTTGACATTCCACTTCTCTGAGATTAATGGGTTTGATTTTCTAATATTTCAATGCAGTGATGCTTCTTTGCTTTCTAAATATTTTTCTTCTCTTAGTATTTCAACAACATGTAAATGAAGGTTCTGTATAATCCTGTAACTTCTATCATATACTAAGCAGCTATTTTCTATTCAATATCCAACTAGCAGAATCAGCAGGAAAGTATGTTTTATACACTTTTCTATGGCAGTTAAAGAACACTTTCTTGCTTACTTTAATTTTTAGATTTTTTTATTTATGTGTATGAGTATTTTGCCTACATGTATGTGTATCTGTGATCAGCATGCGTACCTGGTGGTAGAAGAGGTTGTGAGCCTCCAAGTAGGTGCTGTGAATTTAAACCGGATCCCTTGCAGGAACACCAAGTGCTCTTAAACCCTGAGCTAACTCTTCATCCCCAACTAAAGTACATTTAACATAAATCAATTTTTTAAATACTACTATAAATTTTGAATGACTTACAGATGTAAGTCTCACTTCAGTTCAACTATTTATATATTGATGGCTATTGTCAAGTTATTCTTAGTTACACTTTTCCAATTGAGAGTCTCAATAGCAGGCCACAGAAGATCCCTTTGCCAGTATTAATCAGATGCATTATTATTATTACTATTATTATCATTATAAAATCATGGTAAAATTGAAAACAGAGAAGCAGAGTCCTAATGTTATTTTGATTTTTTAACATCATAATGATAGTTATAATTTTTACTTCTTGATCTTCTCGTACAAGAGATTCACTATAGATTTTTCCATAATCACAAAAATATATTTACTAAAAAAATATGTATTTATTGTCTTATGTTTTCTTTAAACTTCTGGGTTTTTGTTTTCCACATATTTTTAAAATATCAGTTCTCTCATAAGTGCACTTTGTCAGGAACATAGGCAAATATTGATGCTTTTACACATTGTCAGAAACTGTCAAATTACAATAAAGTGATAAAATGTAGTGATTACAATGGTGACATTTTGCCAGGAAATCCTGCTTTCTTTGGCAATCTGGACAAGATTACAAAGGGTCTTTTATTTCAGTCTTAATCACTATTCCTATTTCTCATATAACACATCACAATCAATATGTAAATGAACAAAACTTACAGGTTACATATTGCATGAAAAAGGTGAAAGAGGCCGAAGGAGATTTTAGGGAGCTTTCAGAAATGAGATGTAAATAGAGTCTTTACTGATTAGATTAGAACCTGAAACAGACTGTAGTGAAGGAACTGCTTCTGTAAAATCAGATGTTGTGGATTAGTGAATTTTCATCAAAGAAACAGATCTATGTAGATTTGCAGAGCAATAGAGTGGGACTTTCTCCCAGGTCAAGAATGGGTGGACTGTTTGAATGAGGGCCACAGGGGTAATCTGCAGGACTGGAAAAAGCAGGTAAGTAGACTTATCAACAACAAGGAATGAGCTCAGCTGAAGAGCCAGGGTCATTCTTTGCTTGTCCCTGTCAATCCATGACTAATCCCTCAAGTGTCAGAAAATAGGTCACTAGGGGCCATTGCTATCAAAGTGATAAGTGCACACCTCTTTATGAGGTTAAAATGAGGGAGTTGCACGTTTGCTGGGTCTGGTGTGTCTGACAATTTCTTAGGCCTGGTTTTCCTGATTATTATTTAAAAACTTCTCCAAAAACTCATAGTTTCCATTCACTTCAGTACAGGTATAACAGCACCCCTTCTATGCCCAGGAGTAAATGCTGTTGTTCTGATGGGGAGTCCTTGGTAAGGGGACAATCTCCTGCATGAAATTTTTATTCCACTTGCACTCACTGCCTCCTCTTATAGGTGAAAGCTATGAATAATCTTCCTGAGGGCAGTGAGCCATCAAAACTTGGCAGAAGGCTTTGTATCAAATGTGTCACCTCTGTAACTGAAGACAACATCTATATCAGCAAGGACACGTTTTTCCCATTATGCATGTTTTCTGGAGGTAGGAGTCATAGCTTTCAAAACATAGAACAAGAAATATAAGTATTGGGCTTGAGGGTCCTTGAAACTGAAAGTAGGGTACAATACAGGGGGAAAGGGTAGTATTTTAAATATTGCCTAGAGCTCCTGTCCCCTGTGATGACCATCACCATGTGGCCATGTGGTTGTTTTGATTCAGTTGATTTTGTTTGCCAAGTAGCTTTTTAACTTTGGTTTTTCACATAGGGTTCCTCAAAGTTACCAGAAACTCATACGTATCTGAGAATTGTGCATGGGATTAGGAAACCCAGCCACTAAGCTTCTGGGTCCTGAGATTCTAGTCTTTGTGACACTGCCCCAGGGTACATTCAAGATCGAATCAATGACAGCATTACATAACTATAAGGGATTTATCTTGAAAATATTTGCATCACATGTCTTTCTCAATGCCTGGGGAACACATCAGTGTAAAGAATCAGTGATTACATAGCTTTCTGCTTTCCTTGCTATAGGAAGATATTTAAGAGGTCTAAGTGTTTGGAAAATTACTTTACGTGCAGGAAATGTTAGTCAGCATATGGCAGTGAGTAAGGCCCTAGAAATGTCCTGTGACCTGACTGTATTAATACATAATCTCACTTCCTTGGCTGTTTTAGGATTCAGGCCATTCAAAGGAGATTTGTTGCTGGTTGAGTATTCCATGAACCCGGGCAATTCAAGCATCAATATCCACTCTGTCAGCCCCCTCAACTCTCAGAATATGGACGAGGTAATTGACCCCCATGAGTCTTGTCATGGGTAGGCAGCTCCCTCTCGTTCTTACTGATCCCTTTCCTGACCAAGATTTTGTGTGATATGTTTGGCAGTATAACTTCTGCCAGAGTGGATACATTTGTTCACTGAATGAAAAGAAAATAAGCAGAGAATAGTGTAGTATTCATCTCTGTCTCTGTCTCTGTCTCTGTCTCTGTCTCTGTCTCTGTCTCTGTCTCTCTCTCTTTCTCTCTCTCTGTGTGTGTGGGTGTGTGTGTGCTTACTTCCTCAGTTGTGTGTTTTTCTTGACTTTAGGCTGTTCCGTGGACAGCAGTAAGAAAATTGTCTTGGCTTTGAGTAAATTGTGGAGAAACTTTGAGTGCACTAGGTTTGAGGTGTGGCAACCTGCTGATGAAGGCAGGTCAGACCTTGGTTAGGACAGTCCGAGAATGAGTTGTAAACACAAGCAAGTAGAGTGTGAGGTTATGCTGGGGTGAGGGACCTACTGATTGGAGCTGGGTTTCTGGGGAGTGGAGGGCGATCTGTGGTGGGTAACATAGGTCCCTAGACTCATTGTCATCATTTCTCATCATAGGTCTGTGTTACCAGCATTGATGGAAGAAATGGTGTGGTGGAATCTACCATTTTTTTTACCCTCGATTCTCTCCACATACCTTCTGGGTATATACCAGGATTATACGACATAGTGGACGTTGTTGCTGTGGACAGTATCCAACCACACTGTTCTTGGAGAGCAGTATCAATGACCCCACTGGAAACGGTGAACTAACCAGGCTTTGTCATTCATTTTCAGACTTCTGTCTGCGGTCATGGTGTAATAAAATAGTATGGGCATGTAATCCAAACATCTGTGAGCTATGACTCTTTTGCCTTTCCAACGTTTTTTTCTCTATGATAATTTAAATTTTCTATCTGCACTCCATTTGGTAAATATCGTGCTATTTATAGATTTTCTTCCTATGATCATGTACAAAATAGTCAATTCAGAGAAATGATAGATCCGACTCAGGTCTACTTCAAACAAAAAGATTGAGCAGACTTTTATTAGGTTCAGAGGTGGTGCAATGAAAATTGCTTTCAGATTGTTGTACTTCTGAGAAGTTGTCTGTCTTTCCTTCATCATTTTCTAGTTTTCAGAAGGAATCCTGAACCTGGTTGCCATCTGAGGTGTTAAGGGTGCCTACACTGGAGACTGAGGCTATCTGACCAGTTGCTTTATATTAGTAGCTTGTACATCCTTGTGCTTCACCCAGATGATCGGGTTTAATTGCATGCCATTTAGGAATCCACTGTTGTCCTAATCATTTAGAGGTTCAACCCTGTAAAAGCCACCTATCTTCCAGGCAGTGGATCAAGATTCAGAACTTTCACCATATACACTTCCTGCTTGTGTGACCATCCCTACACTCAGAACCCAGAACCCCAAGCTCCAATGTTGGTTTTATATTCTGCCTTGCCACCCAAGAGTTCACTCATGCCAAAGCTTCTATTGGCTCTTTTGCCCACAGACCACTAGAGAAGATCTCTCACCTCAGATGGCTTAAGGTTCAGATCCCTTGAAGGTTTCCAGTGCTGAGCCATCCAGTGCTCTTGTGTCCATTGTGTCAAACTCCAAGGCCATCCAGTCTCTAGAAGGAGGGGATGCTCAGACAAAGCCTATTTGATTATGTTTATCAGCAATTCACCACAACTGGTAACCCCACCATACTCAGAGCAGCCATAAACCTTCTTACCACCATTGTGGTAGCCACCACCCTGTTTGGGATAATTGCCAACATCTCCAGACTGTTGTCCCACATCTTTTTTTTTTTTAATTGCAGATGAATTGGGTATGATTTTCCAGGCAGCAACTGCCTTGCTGGTTATTCAAGCAACACACATACACTAATAATCTGGAGTGACTTGCTGATATCTTCCTTTCTAATGGGTGTCCCTAATGTAACCCAATCACATCATAGGGTCTCCAGGCCTCTCATCTTCCAGGATGAGAAAAGTGACTCTGGAGGAGTTAGGATGGAGATTGTGGAGTCACAACTAGAAACAGTATAGAAACAGACTCCAGTTCTTCTACCACTATAAGACGAGTCCTTTAGAATGGTTATAAAGGATTCTGACAAACAGGAGACAATGTGATATAAGATCCCCAAAGTGCCACATATTAACAAAAGAAATTTTCCAGTGCTGACAGAGTTTTCTTGAGCTGACCCTGCCACAGTTACTGTATCTTCAAGGACAGGTTCTGAGGAGGTGGGGTCATGTATGTAACTTTACCCTGCCCTGTTGCCATCATTTATACATGCTTTTGTATTTGTACTCCCTCTTTGTTCAATTCTGCTCTTCTAAATATAAAATGCTGCTGAACTTGAGGCAAGAAGCCTACTCCATTACATGCTGGTGCAGCAAAGTTTCCTCTCCCCAACTGAAAATGGCTTCATAATTCAGTTTCCCAGAAATCCCAACAACAATTCCTCACAAGGAAGCTGGACAAGACAATAGGAAGAAAGGAGTTATAGGGGACTATCCTAATTTTACAAAATCCCTATTTTCTGTGTGTGAGTGTTTGACCTGCATGTGTTTAAACAGAACAGATGTGTGCCCGTGGTCCTAAGAGGTCAGAATAGTACGTGTAAGTGAACAAAAGGATAAATAACTGAGCAGTTAAAAGCACCTGTTGCTCTTGCAGAGGACCGGGCTCAAATCACCCATATCATGGCTCAGTATTTATGCATAACTATACAGGTTGAGAGAATCTGAACTCTCTTCTACCCTCAGTGCCTTGTGCTCCACGTGCCCATGCTCAGGGTTCATTCAGCCAATCAGCGCAGTCCCTGGGTGGGACCAGCTTTTCTCCAGCTCAAATCACAAAGAGTCCTCAGAGGACCCAGGGCCGCACTGCTGGTAACGGTTTGTCACCTCTGAGGAGCCGAGTTTGAGAGGGTGCGGTTGTGAAGGAGCCCCCGTAAGTGACAGTCAGGGTGGTTGGACAGTAATTAATCAAGGTGTGATGGGGTGGGGCATCTCAAGCCCTGGCGGCCACTATGTGAGGAAAATCCTGGTTGGCGTTTCCCGTGGCCTCAGAGTAAAATGGAGGTGGAGTACCATCCTAATGGCAGAGGACTGAACAGGCCTGGGCCTTCGAGGATTGGGAATGCTTGGAGGACACACTCTTGGGGCCTCGGGACAGGATCAGAGAGCTGACTGCAGGACTGGGGGTTGTGGGCGAGGAGCCGTTGGGTCCCTGGTGCTTGTCCTGTATGGTGTCCAGAGTCCATTAGAAACAAACTGAGGATTCCTCCCTCTTCATTGTCGTCTCTGTGGTGTGGACGTTCGGTATGGACGTTGGAGACAGGGCGGGGGATGGCAGGAATGAAGGAAGAGTGAATGAAAAACAAAAAGAGACGTGGCAAGACATTGAGAAGGCATCTGGGATGGATTCTAACCACTGATCCTCCAGTCTCAATCGCCCACCTATGAGATTATAGATGTGCACCACCAAGTTCAGCATTTTCTGTCAGTTTTACTTTTGTAGGATGGGATCTGCCTTTGTAGCTCAGGCTGACCTGGCTTGGGCTGGCCTTGAACTTACAATCTTCAGATGTTTGAAATTGTCAGCTTCACCCAATCCCCAGTTTCTCCAATATAAATAAGGCCTTTCTGTGTGGGTGGTGGTGGTGGGTGGTGGTTGTATCTGGAACATTGGGTGTTTTTGTCATGAATGGACAACTGTCATGTTCATTATTTTTCTGGATAGCACTGTGATTTTACATTAACACTGAGATACACACATGCAGAATTGCTCATGTTTTGTTGTAAAAGAATCTGTGGGAGATAGGAACAAACTTCAGATGTCCTGGGAGTTAAGTTCAAACACGTTTTGATCATTTTTTAAAGGGGGGAGGACTCACATAGTATAGGTTGGCCTGGTTTTGCCTTTTTTAAGTTGAGAAATGACAGATTGTTAACTTTTGTTCAAAGAAGTTTTTTTTTAAAGAAGTAAGTTAAAAAGGTTTTTAAAACACAGTTGGGAGGGAGAGGGACATGTTAAGTGGGATACATGGAGGAGATGGTAAGGGAAAATGAGGTGTATATGCCACCATATTGACTATGCATACAAAATTCTGTGATAAAGAGAAAGTGTTTAAAATGAATGTTTAAAAAGGGAATAATCGATCTTTTATTGTGCTAAGATAACTACTTGAGTTTTTGACATTTTTTACTATTTAAGTGAAACCTTTGGATTCAGATAACTGGAGTTTTCTTCTTCTTCTTTTTCATCTGTAACTAAGAAGACATCTGAGTGTTTACCAATAGAAGAAGGGACCTTAAGAAAGTCATGGCAGTACCAAAGCAGGAGTGCTTAATACTTTTTGACTTTGATGATGAAGAAGATGATGATATAAACTTTACTGAGAACGATCTTTCTGAAGGTAAAGCATATTATTCAGTGTTGGCCATTGAGTGTGTCCTGTAGTTCATTGGACTTTTACCTAGCTACCTGAAATGGAATAAAACTTTGCTAAAGGTTTTCATATACTTCATTTCTAATTTTATCTATAAGTATTTCTTCTTATAGCAGAGTCTTAGCAATGCAGGTAGTTTCTCTTGGCACTGTAGTCCCAGTATGTTGAGAAAAAATAACTTGCTAGGATTTTACCCCAGGAAAAGGCTTGAACAGTGTTCCTATAGAATGTTGGCAAATTGTGTATTTATTTCATAAAACCTGCAAAGAAATTATTTCATTTCTAAAGCTGCTTCATAAACTCATATGATCAATTCTTCCAGGGGAATGCAAATCGATAGTACTTTATTAACTATTACTACTATAGCATAATTTCAAATGTTTCCATTTCTTATTGTCAATACAGAAAAGAGCCCAGCACCTGACAAGGATGAGGATAAATCATCTTCTGTAGAAACAGATGAAGATATGGGGTAATATTTTCAAATATTTTTTTGTCAGCTCAATAGAGTACTTCAAAAGTAGTGTCTGTGATCCCTACACTAGCTCTATATCCAGTTGAAGCCCAGCCTGGATTCCTTGAGGCCTTGGAATCACAAACACATAGCAACTAGGACAATAGGACCACCTGCATGAGCTCTTCACATGTACACACACAAAGCAAAAGGGAAAATCATAAAAATAAGAGGGGTACCAGCTAGAAAGAAGAAGAAGGGTCTCAGCAAGAGTAGGAGAGTTATGAAGAATGTAGTGTGGGTCATACATGTATTAATTGTTAAATATAATTAACACAAATTCACCCTGGTTGTCCAACATGTATTTTATATGCATATGACATTTGTTCCAAACCAAAACAATACGTATTTATTATGAATAATTTAAAGGACTTTCTGTGTAAACCTTTGTGTGTGCTAGACAAACGCCCCACCCGTCAACTATATTTCCAGCTTTAATTTTTTATTGTCCTTTCTTCACAGAGATGAAATACACAGTATTTTGGATTAATTTGGAGGCATGTCATGTTGGAGATTTAAATGTTTTCAGAAAATTGTTTAAAATTATATATCAGTGTCTATAAAATGAAATGTTAATCAGTGTTCTGCATTAAGTGTCATTTAATGCCTTCTCCTCACAGGATTTTACACAAGTTTTGTGATTATAAAACAATTTTTTGCACTTGAACTTTTCCATCATTTTTTAAAAAGTGAAAATGATACTTTTTAGATGTGTGTGACTCAACTAGATCTTTAGAAGCAAGAACAAATGGGACAGAGTTGCAATTCTTTTTATTCCCAGACTAAGTGGTAGTACCCAGGCGTGTTTCTGTGCATCAGCTCTCATTCACGAAATTTATTTTGTGAGTCTCTTGCTGAATTCCTTTTTCTATTCGGTTCTCGTCATCTACCTGGTAGCTTACAACAGTCCATAATTCTAGATCATCTATAACCATGTATCACTCCAGATCGGAGCCTCTCTTCTGATCTTTGTGAGCACACATGCATTAAACACACATGCATACATGGAAAACATTCATACATATAAATAAAAAAATCAGAATTAAAATAAATTTTTGTGGAACAGAAAGTCCTGAAGTTTCTCAATTGAATGACCTCATTTTAATAGTTTCTTTTGTTGAGTCTTTTGTTAATTTTGTAGATTGCTTGCTCGGTTTTGAGACAGGGTCTTACTGTTTATTGTGAATTCCAACTGCCCTGGAAGTTGTTATGAAGGCAAGTCTAGGCTTAATCTATAGATGTCCTCTGTCAGCTTCCCGGGTGCTAGAATTACAGGCCTGGGACCCCACACACAGTTCGGGAAACAGTATTCTTTTAAAAAGAGGTAATAACAATTTGTTCTTTTATAAGAATTATTGATATCATGGAGTTTTCCCAGAGATATAATTTTCTATTTGGTGGTGAGAAAGAATTTGTTTTCTAATCTGTTTTAATAAATTTATGTATATAGATACTTAAAAGAATAAACTTGTATCTAATAGTACAGATTGATTCTAGTTACAGAAGAGTTCCTATTTATGGTAGAAAAACATGTGTTGCAAACATTATTTGAACTATTGAATTTTTATGCACTGCCCTACTTCCTACTAAGAATGCCCTATGAAAAGCTCCATGAAATGATTTTAAACTATTTCTAAATTATCTCCATGGTTACATGAGTTACTTTTTCATTCTTGTGTTTGTGTGTGTTTTATGCAGGTGTTCACCTGTATGCACAATTATGTGGGAGCATGTGGCAGCCAGAGTTTGAAATTGGAATGTCTTTGTCACGATTATGCTTACATGAGTTATTTTTTCATTCTTGTGTTTGTGAGTGTGTGTTTTATGCAGGTGTGCACTTGTGTGGCAATTATGTGGGAGCATGTGGCAGCCAGAGTTTGAAATTGGAATGTCTTTGTCAATCTTGTGTGTGTGTGTGTGTGTGTGTGTGTTTGTGTGTGTTTGTGTGTGTGTATGTTGCCTGCATGTATGTATGCTCCATGTGCTTGCCTGGTGCCCTCAAAAGCCTAAAGAGGGCATTAGATCCTTTGGATATGGTTACGAGGCATCATATGGTTGGTAGTAATTGAACCGTGGTTCTCTAGAAGAGCTGTCAATGTTCTTAACTACTGAGCAATCTTACTTAGATCCCCCAAATTATTTTTTGTGAGACAGGATTTCTCTATATTTGGAGCTATCATTTCAGTGAGAGTGAATGGCCAGAGTCCCAGGGCTTTGCCTCTCTCTACCCCTAAGTGCTATGGTTAAGGACACACACCATCACACCTGGCTTTTATGTGGGTTGTGGAAATTCTAACTCAGGCTTTCCTGCTTGCCACAACAAGCAGTTTAACCACTAAGACATCTCTCCAGACCAAAGCTCTTTTTTTGTCTTTGGTCTTTTGCCTCTTTTTGTTATCTATCTATCTATCTATCTATCTATCTATCTATCTATCTGATTATTGAGCCTATTTCATACAAATATCTTGCTATTTGATTTAAAGATGACTTAGATTCTAATTCTTAAGAGTATTTTTATGTATTTTAAAGCTTGAGTTCTAAGATTGTATGTTCAGGATCATCTAGTTAAAGCTTGACTGTTAACCACATTACAGAAACACACTATATATTTCAGTTGGACAGCACTTTTTTAAATTTAGAAATATTTCCCTTTTAGCTAAGTGTTTGTGAAGCACTTAAAATGTAACCTTGGTCCTTTTGTTTTTTCCTGGGTTGTTTATTATCATGTCTCAATTTTAGAAGTATTTTCAACCAGGAAAATCAGAACTGAGATGAAGTCGAATATTTCATATGCAAAATATATAGGTCCAAAAATATTTCAGATTCCAGAGTTTTGTGTACTTCATTTTATTTGCATTGACTTCACTTGTTGTACATCCCTAGTCTGAAAATGCAAACTTCTAAGTACACTAAAATATGAAACTTTGTGGGTTTTGGGGGTTTTCAAGACAGGATTTCTCTGTTTAGCCCTGGCTACACTGGAACTCACTCTGTAGAGTCAAACTCTCAGAGATCCAGTTGTTTCTGCTTCCCAAGTGCTGCGTTTAAAGGTGTGCACCACCATCACCTAGCAAACATATGATACTTTTTTATGTACCATGTTGGTGTTATATTTCAATTTAATTTAAAAATATCATCCATATTGTTTAATAATCTTTAACCATATCAGTACATACTTGAATGTTTAGGAACAATAGAAATTGTTAAATATTACCCTTTATTTTCAATACAGATAATGTTAACAATTCTCTTCTCGAGAAGAGAAGAAGAATCCAAATGTACTCTCAAAAGGTTTACAAAGAGAGTAGCTACAAAATGAGACAATTTTGGAAAACCAGACAAAAGCAATTTTAAGTTTGCTGGTAATTTTAGAGCCATATTTCTATCATTTCTCAGTATATATTGGTGGTGCAAATGACTTAGGAAATATTATCACCTGTCTATTGGAATCTCCAGCGAAAATGTTTCCTGTAAGCAAGTAGTGTTATAACCCCAGGCCGTCATAGAACTGACATATATTTATTTGGAAGTCAGTGAAGATTACATTTTTTCCTCCCAAATACCAGTTGAGAGGGTTATTATTTTTTAAAGTAATTCATGATATTAATTGAGGAAGTGGTAGCTGCCATATAAACTATTAAATGTCTTTTAGTTGATTGTATGGTCAATGTATAGAAGAGTTAATTTTATGTCTTAAATTAAATTTGTATATTTGAACTGACTTAACTACTCTTTGTACTAAAAGTTGGCTGTGCAAAAGGGCTTAGTGAAATATTCTGACTTAGAAATAATTTACTTTTTTATTAGAACCAGGAGAAAAATTGTTTGTAGGTGAAACTGATTTTCCTAAGATACACACACACACACACACACACACACAGGATAAAAACTCTTTGGTTTTCAAGAGGCAAACCATATGGGAAGGCATTTCTCTTAGTTAGGATAAGAAGCACTTCCAGAATCTACATACGTCTAAATTTGGGAGTTGGGGATTTAGCTCAGTAGTAGAGTGCTTGCCTAGCAAATATAAGGCCAAAGACTGGGTCCTCAGCTGTGGAAAAAACGAATAAAAAGACATTTAAAAGGCCTAATTTTATTTCTTGGGTTCCCATCAGAGTATTTAAAACAGTTATAATTTTCTTCTTTTTCAGAATGTCAATATGTTGATTCAGTTTTTTTTTTTTTGATATTTCATATTGATATAAAATGTAAGCATTTATTCTTATTTTTTACAGGCTAAAGGTTTACAATAAGTATTACCAGCAGTTTATGGATCGGTTTAAGCAGTGGGACTTGGATAAGCAGAGATGTGAAAAACAGCGAGACAACCTAATTGTTGGTATCACAATTAGGTTTATAAATAATCTCTTATAACAAAATCTCAAGTAGGAATCAGGATGTTCATCTCATCCTCTCATCTGCAGGACTAAACCATGGTGTACTACCCATCGTTGGCTTTGTTCTTGTCCTGCAGAACCATATGTAAACGACACAAGTATAGGCACATATCATACTCACAAAATCTATTGGACGCTTCATATTAGTTGGGTTTCTTTTAATTTCAAACAAAAAAAACCTTTTTAAAGAATAAAGGTGTTTTACTTCTTGCTAAATCAGGGGTAAATTAGCTTTAGATGCAGTAGAATAGGAAACAGGAAGTATTACTTAGGTAGTATCCTCTAGACTTTGTTGCGATTACAAAATTAATTCTTTCAATCCTGTGGTTACTATAACTTTAGAAAATGCAGTGGTCTGAGACAAGGTTTCTCAATGCTACTGTTGAAAAATTCCTATAGAAAAACATCAATAAGTTACTTGTGGTCATTTGCTCATGTCTGAACAAAACACTGTAGTAGGAACATGGTTAAGTTTAGCTTTGCTTTCCTTCATTTCCTCCCTCTCTCCTTTCCTCCCTCCCTCCTTCCCTCCCTCCCTCCCTATCTCCCTCCCTCCCTCTCTCCGTCCCTCCCTCCCTATCTCCCTTCTTTCCTCCCTCCTTCCCTCCCTCCCTTCCTTTATCCCTCTCTCGCTCCCCCATCTCTCTCCCTCTTTCCCTTTTTTCCTTTCTTTGCTTCATTTTCTTTTATCAACTTTATCCCTTTCTCCCCCGAGTCTCCATGCCCACCAACATTTTTATGTCATGAAACTGAAGCCAGGCCCTCTCCAACATTTTTTTATGTCTTGAAACTGAAGCCAGGGCCTATTGCAAGGCAGTAAAAGCACACTATTGGTAAACCACAACATCAGCCCAGAAAATGGTTTACTTTTAATGTCTAGACCTGCAGTACAAGTCAGCCCCCCTACTCATATAATGTACAAGTGTATTAGTTACTCTTTATATTTTCTTCTTTCATTGCCTATAATCATCAATTTTTTAAAATCTAAGATCTGGGAGGAATGACCTTATCAAGTAACTTTGGAATGATAGGTCAGCACAGTCTTGGAAATTCTCAATTTGAGGTGCACAGGAAAGGTTGGTAGGAAGATATTGAAATGGCCACTGGTATATGAGTCAGGGATCCAGAACAAGTCTGGACTAAAGATACAAAGTTGAAAATTCTCAGCTTCGATCCAATTTTAAAACCATAAAAACTAGATGGAATCACTGAAGGACTAATTAAAGGTGTAAATGGGAAGTCGGAGGACAGGCTACTTGTGTACTTCATTGTTTAGAGTTCTGAGACTGAGAAGAAACTGGTAAAGAAGACAGACAAGCAGCCTAGTTGGTAGAAAGTAAACTATCCAATTAAAGGAACTATTTGTAAAGAAGAGACCATTACGTGTGCCATAAACTGCTTATAGGCAAAATAAGCTAGATTTAACAATGGGAAGTCATTGGTGCATTGCATAGAATGATTTGGTTGGAAAAGTGAGTACAAAACTAATTGGAGCCAGGTGTGGTGTTGTACAACATAAGTTCCAACACTTACAAGGCTGAGGCAAGTATATCTCGAATCTAGCCTGTGTCCAGAGCAGATAGCAAGACTGTCTCAAAAATAAAACAAAAACAGTTTAAAATGGACACATTACAGAACACTAAGGGAAGACTGAGTAGTATTAGAACAAATGAATTAGAGGTTTTCAGAGGTTTTGTGTGTTTATTTGGTTTTTATTTGGTTTGGATTCTTAGCTAAGTGAAATAGCATGCTTATGTGGTATTGGAATAAGTTTTTATTGGCTATTTTGGTTATTTACATTTCAAATGTTATACCCTTTCCCAATCCCCCCGAAATCCCCTATCTCATCTCCCCTCCCGCTGCTTCTATGAGGGTGCTCCCTCACCCACTCACCCACTCCGAATTCCCTGCCCTGGCATTCCCCCACACTGGGGCATCCAGCCTTCCCAGGACCGAGGTCCTCTCCTCCCATTGATGCCCAACAAGGCCATCCTCTGCTATGTATGCAGCTGGAGTCATGAGTCCCTCCATGTGTTCTTTCTCTTTGGTTGGTGGTTTAGTCTCTAATGAGCTCTGTGGGGTCCGGTTGGTTCATATTTTTATTCTTCCTATGTGGTTGCAAACCCCTTCAGCTCCTTCAGTCCTTCCTCTAACTCCTCTATTGGGGACCCTGTGCTCAGTCCAGTGGTTGGCTGCAAGCACACGCCTCTGTATTTGTCAGGTTCTGGCAGAGCCTCTCAGGAGACAGCTATACCAGGCTCCTGTCAGCAAGCACTTCTTGGCATCAGCGATAGTGTCTGGGTTTGGTTACTGTATATGGGATGGATCCCCAGGTGGAGCAGTCTCTGGATGGCCCCTCCTTCAGTCTCTGCTCCACACTTTGTCTCCATATTTCCTCCCGTGATTATGTTGTTCCCCCTTTAAAGAAGGATGGAAGCACCCACACTTTGGTCTTCCTTATTCTTGAGCTTCATGTGGTCTGTGAATTTGTATTGCAATAATTTTTAGACAAATGAATTATTTACCTTTTTTGGTCTGGGGGCCCTGAAGTGAGAACCAAGGGTTTCATACAAGTTAGTAAATAACTCTTAACACTAAGTTATATTCTCAGATAGTTCTTACTTTTCCTTTTAAGACAAGGTTTCATTAAGTTTCCTAGGCATTGCCTTGTGTTCCTCATGCCTTATCCTGCAAAGGATGTTATGACAGTCTGGTGTCAACTGGCTTGGCTAGAGAGTCAAATAAAAAATGAGGAGGATGTAAAAGCTGGATTGTTGGGACTGAATGGGCATGTGACAAGAATTTGTTAAAGTGCGGGTATGCTGGACCCTGAGAAATGAGAGCATAGACAGATATAGGTTGGTGAAGTGAGATTTGCCGTTTTGTTTGTTTCTGCATACTTAGTGAAATAAGATCATCAGGTTGTGAAAATGTTACCACTAGGTAGTCTAGCTGGAGTTTTCCAGACATAGTATTTAACCATGTAAAAGTGAGTGTTGTAACTAATTATATTGTAAGCACTGAGATATCAAAGAATAAGCTATTACTTGACTCTAAAAATTTCTACTTGTTTTAACCTGCATGCTGTTAATGTCCAATATTTGGGAAGCTGAGAAAGAAGAGGCACAAGCCAGCATGTGGAACATACTGTGATGCTGTCTTGAATGTTAAATAATTCCTATTTAGTGACTAGTGGGATCATTATACTGCATATTAATGAGTTTTAAAATTACTTAGACATGTACTTGTCAAAATAAAATGTTGAATGTATTCATTTTGAAGTTATTGCTTTTGAGTTCAGTATGGAATTATTATTTTGCTTTAGGGATGGGAGTGTAGGTTATAGAAATAGTGTTTACCTATAATATATGATGCCTAGAAGAACAACTAAAGTATTCTACAAAAACTCTTACTACATAAGCTTTCTTTTATATTTGTAGGATATTTTACAGCAACAACAAATGCTACTAATACAGCATAAAATTAAACAGAACCGGAGAATGAAACTAATTAGGCAGGTGGATATGCATTACATACAGGTACATATCCAGAAGCATAATACCTCAGAAAATATGTGTATACTGTTTTTTGAAAGTTGATGAGACATTTTTAGTATAAAATTTTAACTGCTTTTCAGGTTGAATTGTTTCAGACAAAAATATTAAATATAGCTATAGTGTTCTACTTGTTTTATGATGATTATTCAATGTAGGAAATGGCAAATTAAGAATTTTACCTTGACATGTATTTCTCATGCATCATATTGATAGCTGGTTAACACTTAAGTCATCGTTTTCTGTTTATCTGAGATCAAGTCTATGCATTATTTCTACATTATCTTCTGTATGTGCATCCCCAGTGTTTGTTGAATAGGAAATGCTGAGTTGACATTATAGACCTTCAGTTTTTATATTTAAATGTATTGTAGAAATATTTTCTGACATATCAGTTCTACAACTGTTACACTGTCCAAACTAACTCTAACTCTATAGGCTACTTTATAATCATTAAAGATGGCCAAGAAAGACTACACAGTTGAGGATATTTCCAGATGGAGAGTTAAGCATATTACTAAATGTTGGTCTAAATATTAAATAGTTTTTTAAATTTATTTTTTTTGGATATTTTATTTACATTTCAGATGCCATCCCCTTTCCCATTTCCCCTCCCTAGAAAAGTCCTATCACATGCTCCCTTTTCCTTTTTGCTTTTATACAACTTTTTAAAAATGTTAATGAAAGGCTTTATAAGTTTGGCAATGCTTAATCAGAAGTGTAACCCAATACCCAACCTAGATATATCAACTATCTTTCACTGGTGGAGACATGTGAACATCTGCCTCCATGCCCCCCCTTCTCTCTTTCATCACCTAGCTTCTGCTCTCCTCCTTCTCCTCCTCTCCTTACTCCTTCTCTAACTCTCAGTACTCCTCCCACCTTAGCTCTTCCTACATATCACCCTTCCTGTTAAAATAAAACTTTTCTCTCAAAATACAATTAGACCATAATTATGCCTATTTGTACCAGTGAGGTACAAGATACTCCTAATACCCAGTCCATCATTTTGTTGACTAACCAGAACCTCTGTCATCTCTCCTAACTAAAGCACTTAGTTCTGAACCTGGCTTTTTTCTTGGCTTTAGAATGAATGTCTGCTGGAAACCATCGACTCAAATCTTTTCTCTCAAGGTAAATAGCCAAGATTGGCTATGAGACTCTAAGTTTTCAATGCCGTGAGAAATTCAGAATGACTGAAATTATGGGAAGCACTAAGCATAGCTTCTAAACCTTAGCCAATTTATAGAGACCGCTGAACACCTGGACAGTCCCTATACTACAAAATGTTGGAGCATCTGATTCTTCAGCCTTCTGGCCCAGGATCATCTGACAGACCTTAGTGGTTGCAGAATTATTAAGGGCTGATTAATCTGTCTAGGCAGATACAATCAGTCGACTATTCTGCAAGTGTGTCCTTTTCTGGACAGTAATTTGTCTGTAGATGACAAGAGGCAATTCTTGCCTAGTGGCTGTCTCACCATGACTGGAGTAAATCAAAAGATGCTGAATTTCTTCCTAGAATCCAATACAGGAAGCTGTCAGGACCAGACAGGTCTCTAATCAAAATGAACATTAATACAGAAATGTTTTTAACTTCAATTCTGTGAACTTCTCATGTTTTGAAAAACCAATTATTCATGTAAGGTAATCTGGAGTGTTGACTTTTAACTCCTCTCAGGTATTTCTAAATGGGAGTTGCTATGAGGATGGGTTCCCACCATCCTCCGATTCCTGCCATCCCTGCTCTTGAAATTCCCCAACACTAGGGAATCCAAACTTTCAGGCACTAAGGCTGTCCACTTCCACTGATGCCCGGCAAGGCCACACTCAACTACCTATTCAGGTGGAGCCATGAGTCCCTCCCTTTGTGTTCTCGGGCTGGAGATTTTAGAATGGCTACTCCAGCTTGTTTCTTAGGACCATTTGCTTGAAAATTTGTTTCCCAGCCTTTTATTCTAAGGTAGAGTCTGTCTCTGTCACCGAGATGGGTTTTCTGTATGCAGCAAATGCTGGGTCCTGTTTATATATCCAGTCAATTAGCCTATGTCTTTTAATTGGAGAACTGAGGCCATCGATGTTAAAGATATTAAGAACAGTGATTGTTGCTTCCTGTTATTTTTGTTATGATAGGTGGAATTATCTTTGTGTGGCTATGTTCTTTTGGATTTGTTGAAAAAGGATTACTTTCTTGCTCTTCTGGGGTAATTTCCCTTTTTGCCTTTATACATTTTTTAAATGTTAATCCAAGGCTTTATAAGTTTGGTAATGCTCAATCAAAAGTGTAACCCAATACCCAACCTAGATATAAAACTATCTTTGACTGGTGGAGACAAGTGAACATCTGCCTCCATGCCCCCCTCTCTCTCTCTCTCTCTCATCACGTAGCTTCACCCTTCCTTAACAGTGTAATTTTACCTTACATAAATCAAAAGATCACACAGTACAGATCATTTTTTCCTTTGGTGAATTCATGTCACATTACCATTCATCCAAATAAAATATACCATGATGTTTTGAAGCTTACTAGAAATTTTCAAAATTATCTTACTGATTTTAATATCTCTCTCTCTCTCTCCCTCTCTCTCTCTCTCCTCTCTCTCTCCTGTCTCTCTCTCTCTCTTTTGCTTTCTTGAGACAGGGTTTCTCTGTGTAGCCCTGGGTGTCCTGGAACTCACTCTGTAGACCTGGCTGTCCTCAAACTCAGAAATCTGCCTGTCTCTGCCTACCAGGTGCTGGGATTAAAGGTATGCGCCACCACTGCCTGGCTTGGATATTTTAGTCTTTATTCAGTTATTTTTTTTTCTTTTCTCTTTTGAGTCAGAGTCTCACTGTGTTCCTCATGTTTATCTCTAGATTTCTATCCTTCTAGAGCTTTCAGAGAATCTAGGAATCATTTGCAACTTTGCATAACATTTCTGCACCATTTTGACATTAAGAGTTCATTGAACTATTGTTTTGTAGAAATATTTTTGTCTCTTTAACAACATTGTACTCAAGTCTGCTGTATTTCACTTCATTACATTTTATTCTTGTATTATTTACATTTTTTGGACATTGAATAGATAATGAGCATATTTGAATACTGATAAATTCTCACTTGTGAAAATGAATTTTGCAATTAGAAACGAAGATGAAACATGGATAATAACTGAACTAGCCTTTTGTGTTTTAGATTTTGAATAACATGGCCAATGAAAATGATAATGTATGTAGTGCTTCATTCATTGAACTTAAAAAAGAACTTGCTGAGTATCAAAAGAAACAAATGATGGAAACTGTAAGTTATATTTAACCTTGAAATGACATAATTTAACAGAATATTAAAGTGTTTTTATTTATTAAAATATGCATAACACTAAAAATTCATCATACTTTCTCTTTTTATGATACAGCAGCGGCAAGAGATTGCAAATATTCGAAAGTCTCTTCAATCCATATTATTCTGATGAGTCTTTGAAGAAAACTTGAACTTGTTTGGTACAATATAATTCTAATGGTAGCTGAAAAGCATTTCTTTTTATATTTTTTTTTTTTATTTGTTATTTTATTTACTACCTCACAAACCCCACTAACCCATCCCCCAC
>NW_023045427.1:0-33248 GCF_011762505.2 Arvicanthis niloticus | reverse complement strand
CATTTATGAAACAGAAGCAGCAACGGCATCCTTGATGGCTTATTTGTATGATGAAGTGAAACAGTGGTCGCAAATCACAGCCCATGTTGGGTCGCACGGCGTCACCCAGTAGAGCTAGGTAGTATGAGAGGCCATCTGCATGTTTAGTCAAGAAGAGGCATCTACTGGATTGGATTCTCTCACTATTGTTCTTTATTTCTTCCTATTGATTCCTTATCACTATTTTAAAAACCAATATTATTGGAGGCTGGAGATGGCTCAGGGGTTAAGAGTGCTCCCTGCTGTTCCAGAGGACCTGAGTTCGTGTCTCAGCACCCACGTTTGTGTTTTAGCCTCACAACTACCTGTGACTCTGGTGCCAGAGGGATCAACACCCTTCTTTGGCCTCTGCAAGCACCTGAACGGATGTACACACACTTCCAGGATTTTACGTGGATACACATAAATAAAACCATCTCTCAAAGGAACCAAATGTGTTTTAGATCAGTCTTAGATTCACTGTCAGACAGTACAGAGAGACCCCCTTTTGTCACAGTGAACAAATACTGATGCATCATTAATAACCAGAGACCATACTTTTCCTAGTGTTTATCTGGTACATTCTTCTGTCCGAGGATCACCGTTACCTGCTATTCTATCTGTTTTCTTTTGCTCTGATCCCAGGTCACAGTTCACTGAGGGAAGCAAAGCAGGAACTTAAAGGTTGGAACTTAAGCAGAAGACCTGAGGATTACTCCTAATAATGCTTGTTCTCCCTGGCTTGCCCGGTTTGCTTCCTTACATACCCCAAGACTACTTGCACGGGAATGGCGCCACCCACACTGACTTAAGATATTTCTACATATTATCTGCCAAGAAGACATCCCACAGACCGCCCACAGGGTAATCTGATGGAGACAGGTCCTCAGCCTTGGTCCTCTATTTCCACATGACTCCATCTTGTATCAAGTCTACAAAAACTAACCCATCTCAGCTGTGATGTACTTTTAGGTTGTGACAGTCTTGTACTCCATTTTTGATAATATTGTCAGTTTTAAAGACTACAGATCAGCTATTCTGTGAACTGGCCCCATATTGGTACTTCTTATCCTATTAACCTGTGGTTCTACATTTTCAAGGGAAGAGCACAGTGGTAAAATACCATTTTTATAACATCAGATCAAGGCAACACACCAGCAAGGCAGCCTGCCACTGTTGGAATGGACCTTGGCCCTCTGACTGGGGAGGCTTTTGCTTATATTTCGTCACCATAATGGTAATCCTCCTGCTTGCTGATATGCTCTCTTGAAGTAAGTCACTACACGCAGAACATACTTGAGGAGTGGAAACTGCACTTAGCCTTCTTGAATAGCGAATATCTATGAGATATTTGATAATATTTGATAATAGTCTGAGTGAGAGATTCACCTTTGTTATTTTGTTTTTCACATCCACAAAGACATGTGCATGTTGTTTTTTTTTTTTTGTTTTTTTTTTAAATTTTGGATGGTAATTTGTGTCACTTCAGTCTGTTCCCCAAATTGTTGCATCTTTAGTCATTAGAATCTTCTCCATCTTGTAGCAGGAAAAGTTAAAAAAGAACCACCAGGCTTCCTTCACTCCTGCCGCCAACTCTCTGCCCCAGCATGGTCCCTTCTCTTCCCGTGCTATTGCCAATACCATGGCAGACCCTTTGGTCCAGGGCCCCCCGAGACGTTGGCATGGTTGCTGCCTCTGCCCACCAACTCTGCTGCCTTATGCAACAACCTAGCCCCATGCAACAACCGTTCACCCTGTGTTCAGCTGCTACAATACCCATTTACCCCATAGAGACAAAACTCTTGAAGCTTATAATTAACCAGTCAGATTTATATATCAACAATTCTCAAATCACAAGATGCCCATACAATAATTTCAAGGCCATTGATAATGGTACAAGCTGCCACCCTAGAATAGACAGTTGTTCTAATTATTCTAACCTTATGAGATATTCACCATTACCTGTGGCTATTTAAAGCCTCTCTGGTTCAGGATCTTCTCCCTGTCCATCTTCCATCTTGATTCCTCCTCCTCCTCCTCCTCCTCCTCCTCCTCCTCCTCCTCCTCCTCCTCCTCCTCCTCCTCCTCCTCCTCCTCTTCTTCTTCTTCTTCTTCTCTCTCTCTCTCTCTCTCTCTCTCTCTCTCTCTCTCTCTCTCTCTCTCTGTAGCTCTTAGCTTCACCTCCTTTTTCCCTGTCCAACCACAGGCCTCCTGCTGCAGTAATATTTAAATAGATTGGACAGGGAAATTCCTGCCACACCACCTCTGCCTTATTGGTATTACAATATGCTTCAGGACTTCCTTATTTAGTGTATTTCCTGACCAACCACAATTCAGCCATTTCTCCAAGGAGTTAAATTTCTTTAGAAGAAGGTATTTAAAATTAAACTTGTACTGGATGAATTCTTGGCTATTGCCTATTGGATTTATCATTGCTTCTAGACCCTTTCACATGTACAAAGCCATACAACATATTTCTATAATATTTGTACAAATGCTTCTATTGGTAAGCAGCTGTATATGTCTGTGTTAAGTTAAACATCATTCAAACTGATGTCTCCAACTGCAATCCATGAGCAAGGTGGTTCTTCTTGTTCACCTGCAAGCAAGCTTGCTCGTTGGTGAGAAGCTTGGTTCACTAGCATTCACCATGCATGCGGCGTGACTGTTCAGTTCTAGTATCTGTGTTGTGGCTGATAACCTGGGTGCCTTTGTCCTTGGTTAAAGCACCTTCTTATGTTTGCCTTCTAACTCCATTTCTTCATTTTTGAAAAGGCGTAAGACCCAACCTTTTCCCTTCTTATTGGCATGTGATGGCTTCATCCTTTTGAAGGCTGTTAGGTCACATTCTGCACCCCATCTTACATTTCCTTGAGTTTTTATTTATTGATTCAAATTTTTACACATTAACGTTCAGCCTCGGTTCTGTAAGGTTCATTGGGTTTTGATAAGTGCTTCCTGTCATAAATGTTTAGCAACAATGTCTTACAGACTGTCTCACTACCTGAGAATAATCCCCTGAGCGCCATCTATTCAAGCCTCTCTACCTTCTTCCCTGCAAGCTCCAAGTAACCACTGATCTTTTTATTGTCTCTAAAGATTTGTCTTTTCCAGATGGCACATAATTGGAGTTGTATAACATGCAGATTATTCAGATGGAACTCTCTCATTAGCAACATGTATTTAAGGTTCACCCGTGTCTTTTTGTGACTTGATAGAATTTTCTTTGTGTCTCTGTGTCTCTGCATCTCTGTCTGTCTTCTGGTCTGTCTGTCTGTCTGTCTGCCTGCCTGCCTGTCTGTCTGTCTCTTGTTCTCTCTCTCTTGATAAGGACTGTACTTAGGACTTTGTGCTTAGGGCAAGTGTTCAATAGCTTCTTTTTCGATCACGGAATAATACCCTAGTATATAGATATATCAGTTCATATACCATTTACCAACTGAAGGGAATTTTGGTTGCTTTCTATTATAATATCTGCCTACTGATCTACCTGCCTATTTACCTTCTATTAATTATATGTCATTAATCTACCTACCTATCATATGTGTATGTTTTTTTTTTCATTGTTGAGAAGTTCTAGGGCCTTTGACACACTGGGAAAATTTATGTATTGTTGTTATTGTTATTGTTATTCTTCTTCACTAAATCCCAGTTCTAATATCTATTTTTAATCACAATTATGTTATTATTTTAAGTGTACGAATGTTTTGCCTGCATGTATGGAAGTGCAGCACATGTATGCCTGGTACCTGAGGAGACCAGAAGAGGGTATCCGTTCCCCTGGGACTGCAGTTACAGATGTTTGTGAGCCACCATGTAGGTGCTAAAAAACAGGGTCCTCTACAGGGCAGCAGACACTCTTAACTGCTGAACCAACTCTCTAGCTCCCAGTCCCAATATTTTTTTTAACTCAAAGGAGAAAATTTTATATTTTTTTCTTACTAGAGAAAATGTGATCGTAGTGTTTCATTATAATCATACCAGTGCATAACAAGAGAGAATTGTAGTGATTAGGAACATATTCCAGAGTATATCTCATGTATGACCCATGTCATCGGGCAGCACAAGCTTTTGGGTCCCTGTTCCCTATGGAGATTAGTGGTCCCATCTCCTGATTGATTTTAAGGATCTAATGAGAAAGTACCTGTAGATCGTGTCATTGTGGATTGGAGCCTTGTGCAACACCCATGTCTTTCAATTCAACCTGAGTCGTTAAAAAAAAATGTCATCTCAGTATTACTGAGATTAGTTCACTCACTATGCTATCCGACCAGCACAATGGTGCTTTCTTGACATCCCCAGATGACAAAGGTTTTCACCAGGTGTCATCGTGAGGCAAGGTGTATCCTGACTTATTAATACGCGAAACAAACATAAAAGCCTTTGTAGCAGAGCATCGGACTAAGGCTGCCTTGTGTGCTGTGCTGCGGTGTTTTGTTGTAGAGAGAGTCTCCTTGGAGAAGGGGTGAGCTGTATATCAGGCTCTCTCCACCATCTTACTTCCTGCTCGGGTTGGGTGGTGGAGGACACACCTTTCTCAACAAGAGAAGAAAAAAGAGCACGAGCTCAGGAGGTGCAGGAAAGCCAAAGTGAACAGGGCCTTGTTTTTTCTCCCAGCAGTGAATAGGTTAAACCTTCCCAGGGGTGGGTGGTGGGTGGGGGTTTGTCAGGGTGCCATCTCCTAAGAGAGAAAGGCACTGGGAATTTCTTAGCGTCTCAGACCTACCTGCGTGTTTTGCCAGCAGGTGGCAGTGTGGCTCTTTGGAGTGAGCAGAGACTCTGCCAGCAGCCGGGGAAAGAGGTGGATTACAGAAACCCTGTGGGACCCCAGGAGGACCCCAGGAAAATCTCTGACACAGGTGCTGCCACATGGCTGCTACTCAGTGTCCCTTGAAAGCTTAGTGTATGCAGCCCAAGACTGTAGGCAGGAGGAGAGGGAGGGCTCATTTAGCAACCTGGACTGAAGTGCCCGCTCTGATGGCCCCTCGAGTAGTATGATTGTATTGGACCAGTCTCAGTGTGTGTCAGCTACGGTACATGGCTTAGGATGTAAATTATCACTGGGCGGCATCTGTAGAACTTCTCTAGTATGCCCTCGCTAGGTCTTGATGCTCTATCACACTGACACTGTACCTGACTTGGATTTGCCCCAGTAACGGGTGAGTCTGCTTAGCTGGGAGAACAGAGCATCTTTGGCTCTGGCTGCGGCGGTCACTATGATGGGAAATCAGGGCAACATTGCTTCCTGCTCCTTCTTATTGTCACCATCAACAATATCACCTTTCTGCTTTCCCCTGAGACTAATGGGACACAGGGTAGACTCCATTCCCTGCAATGGGAAGAAGAGGGTGTTTTCTGTTGGACCCTTTCCCCTTTACATAAAGCTGTGCACGTGCCCTTGGGCCCCAGGAGAGAGTGTTGGGTTCCCTTGGAGCTGGAGATACAGGCAGCTCTGAGCTACCTGATGAGTGTGCTGGGAACTGAACTCTGGACTCTGGAAGAGCAGCAAGGGCTCTTAATCACTGAGACATTCATTTTCTGTATTTTTTGCTGTGTGTTTTTTACTTTTCAGCCTTGGGCTTGAACCCCACAAATTAAAAATTCTTTGTTGAGACCTCAGCGACCCAGTGAATTGATTGCTTTTGTTCTATGATCAGCCACTGTCTTTAATCTTGGCTTTGCTGTCATGACATTTTGGCTCTGCTTATCCCTGTCCACCTCTTTAGTCCCTAAAGAGATTCCTTGGCTGTTTCTCTATCTTTAGAACTGTTCCCCACCTAGGCCCCAGGACCATGACCATCCTTCATCAAGCTGATTCTGAGTTGTGTCTGCCCCTCTGGTTCCCCTGGTGTGGTGCCCATTCTAAGAAAAAACATCTAGACACAGATACCAAGCTTGTGGATTTTAGGCTTGATCACCTTTATCTACCACACGGCCTTGGCCTACTGCCCTGGGCTTCTCCAACATCGTAATCATTTATTGTGTTGAACATCTTTTAAGTGTCCAGGTCCTTTAAAAATACTACAGTGTCATTTCACCATTTAAAAACTCCTATTTCACATAACAAAAAGCTAAAGCAGAGAAAAAAAAAAAAGAAATGACACATTCAAGGTTGCACAGCCAGGAAATGATGGAGCCAGGAATTTCAGCTGGCAATCCGACCCTGGAGACCGGGCTGGAATCCGAGAGGCCATCTACTCTCCTCACCTCATCTCGTAGATGCCAGACTCATGCAGGCAGCTGCCATTTTCGAACTTGGCTGTGAGTCCCAGCGGGCAGAGGTGGCACACTGGTGATCCTGTTATGAAGGAAATCATATTTGCCATCACTGGGTCAAGGGAGAGCTGGTGTTGAATTCTAGCTGCCCCTTGACGACGAGATGGCAGAAAGCAGGGATGGTGGAGTGTCAGGATTCATATGAATCAACTGAGAAAAGGGGTCACTATTCACTTACCTGTACTACAAGTGTATATTTAGAGCACACACACACACACACACACACACACACACACACACACACACACGCCAGTTGACCTGATGCTAATTGACAGAAATGCTTCCCACTGTCTTGCCAACCATGGCTCATTAATTAAAATGTAAAGTTACCAGTGACTTTAAAATTAAAGAGTGAAGACATAATGTCTTGCGAAGCAGATGTGAAGCGTAGTTCTTTTTATTTCTGGATGACTCTGACTTGCTTGTTAAGTGGAAGGCAGCAAGAGAACCTTCTGAGTTGCTAGTTATGTTTCCTTTCCTTGTATATTCGGTTTGAGAAAATCTGGAGAAATAGATATGTATTTTCCCATCTGCACTATTGGAATTGTTCAGGTACATGTTATTGTCTAAGTTGGGTGTTTAGTTCTTCACAGAGGAAGCTCTGAGCCCCTGAGAGGGGAATGGATTCTTTCCAAATCAAAATAAGCCAGCGGCCAATCTGGAGGTAGGTCCCTGCTCTGTGACTTAGCTCAGGGACTCCTAGTATTTGAGTTGCTACACTGCTGGAGGCTGCTCTTGTAGAAGAACTCTCCCCCAGATGCTTTGGGAGACCTGAGCATGGGAGTCTCTCGGTAAATTTGGAATGCATGCTGCTGACACCCCTCCTCAGCCTGAGGCTCCTCACTCTTCCCACCTCCCATCTGTAAGGTCTTCTCTTATGGTTGCTTCATCTTTACCATTTCTTTTAAAAATTATCTCTAATCTTTTTTTTTCTTTTTACAGTCCAGTCGTTATCACCCTCTCAATTTGTCCTCCGACAGTTTCTCATCCCATTCCTCCTCCCCTGTCGCCAAGAGGATGTCCCCAACCCACCCCCCAACCTGCCCCGCCTCTCACTCTCTGGAGCACAGAGACAGTACCCAAATTAAGAGAATCAGAAATGAAGAGGGAGATATAACAACAGAAACTGAAGAAATTAAAAAAAAAATCAGACTCTACTACAAAAGCCTATACTCAACAAAAATAGAAAATCTAGATAAAATAGATGATTTTCTAGACAGATATAGTTACCAACATTAAACAAGGGCAGACAAACCATCAAACCAGTCCCATATTTCCTAAAAAATTAGAAGAAGTCATTAAAAAGCCTCCCCCCCAAAAGCCCAGGGCCAGATGGCTTCAGTGCAGAATTCTACCAGACCTTCAAAGAAGAGCGAATACTAACACTTCTCATATTATTCCATAAAACAGAAACAGAAGGAACATTACATAATTCACTCTATGAAGCCACAATTACTCTGATACCTAAACTACACAAAGACTCAACAAGGAAAGAGAACTTCAGACCAATTTAGCTTATGAATATTGATGCAAAAATACTCAATAAAATTCCAACAAACCAAACCCAAGAACACATCAAAACTATCATTCACCATGATCAAATAAGCTTTAACTCAGGGACGCAAGGTTGGTTCAATATACAAAAATCCATTAACATAATCCACTACATAAACAAACTCAAATGACAAAAATCACATGATCATCTTATTAGATGCTGAAAAGCATTTGGTAAAATACAACACTACTTCATGTTAAAAGTATTGGAGAGATCAGGAATTCAAGGCCCATACCTAAACATAATAAAAGCAATATACAGCAAACCAACAGTCAATATCAAATTAAATGGAGAGATACTTGAAGCAATCCCACTAAAATCAGACACAAGACAAGGATGCCCACTCTCCCCATATCTATTCAATATAGTACTCAAAGTTCTAGCTAGAGCAATAAGACAACAAAAGGAGATCAAGGAGATACAATTGGCAAAGAAGTCAAGGTATCACTGTTTGTAGATGATATGATAGCATACATAAGCAACCCCAAAAATTCTACCAGGGAACTTCTACAGCTGATAAATAACTTTAGCAAAGTGGCTGGATATAAAATTAACTCAAATCATTAACCTTCCATTATATGATAAATGGGCCGAGAAAGAAAATAGGGAAACAACACCCTTCACAATAGTCACAAATAATCTAAAATATCTTAGGGTACCTCTAACCAAACAAGTGAAAGATCTGTATGATAAGAACTTCAAGTCTCTCAAGAAAGAAATCAAAGACCTCAGAAGATGGAAAGATCTTCCATGCTCATGGATTGGTAGGATTTTCATAGTAAAAATGACCATCCTACCAAAAACAATCTACAGATTCAATGCAATACCCATCAAAATTTCAACACAGTTCTTCAGACATGGAAAAAGCAATTCTCAATTTCGTATGGAAAAGCAAAAAGCCCAAGATAGCAAAAACAATTCTTAACAATAAAAGAACTTCTCGGGGAATCACCATCTCTGACCTCAAGGTATACTGCAGAGCAATAGTGATAAAAACTGCATGATACTGGTACAGAGGCAGACAGGTTGATCAATGGAATAGAACTGAAGACCCATAAATAAAACCACACACTTGTGGTCACTTGATCTTTACCATTTCTTTGGGAGAAGAGATTTCCCCCTTTCAAGGAAAACTCCCCGACCCTTTGATGTCTTGAGGCTTTTCAAACCTTCCTTATGCTATGTGTTCCTCTGGTCTTTGCATCTTTACTTCTCTTTCCCTCTGGGTGAGTGAGCCCTTTTTGTCTCACAGGAGATATCTGTGAAGAGCTACCTGGGGCTGCAAGATGCTGCCTTGTTCACAGGCTAGTAGGTCTTGCCTTTTTGAGCTCACTGTTGACATCAACAGGTGTTTCCATAAAGCTGAGTTCATGTTCACCACCTTCCAACCCTTCTTGATTTGTTTCTATCCCAGTCACTATTACCTAGCTCTCTTTTATAACACCTTAGGATTTCATTTTCTTACTAGAATGAAAATACTACTTGGGATGGTTCTACCTTCTACCAGGTCTTGAAGGACAGTGGGTCTCAACACGTGGGCCATGGCCCTTTTGAGAGCTGAATGAGACCCTTTTGCACATCAGATATCCTGCATATCAGATATTTGCGTTACAGTTCACAACAGTAGCAAAATTATAGTTGTGGGGTCACCACAGCGTGGGCAACTATATAAAGGGTCACAATGTTAGGAAGATTGGGAACTACTGTTCTAGAAGAATTAGCGTCTTAGTCACTGTTCTATTTCTGTGAAGAGACACCATTATAAAATATGACTGTTATAAAATATGGCTAAATTTAAGTTACATATTACTTGCTTGTCTATAGTTTCAGAGGTTTAGTTCATATCATTAGTGGGGAAGATGGTACAGGCAGGTACAGTACTGGAGAAGTAGCTGAGATCTACATCCTGATCTACAAGCAGGGGGGAGAGAGAGCAAGAGGGAAAGGGAGAAGGAGGGGGAGAGGGAGAGGGAGAGAGAGAGAGAGAGAGAGAGAGAGAGAGAGAGAGAGAGAGAGAGAAAGAGAGAGAGAGAGAGAGAGAGAGAAACCATCCTGTGGTGTCTGGCTCAGCTCCTCCTACAAGACCACACCTCCTAGTCCTTCTAATTCTTTCAAATAGAGCCACTCTGTCATGGGTAATCATTCAAGTATATGGGCCTGTGGGGTCATTCTTATTCAAAACCACTACAATTAGTGACAGCCTCCATTTTATCTTCTCAAGATTTTAAGTCTTTTGGTTATTCTTTTCCAGGCAGCCATGCACAGGGTCTCTTCTTTTTCTCATTTGTGCTGATTCCTGAGTTGAATTTATTGTTTAACAGATCCGACTCTGACAAAAAAGACTTGAATTCAAACTCTTATCTATGTATAAGCTTGTGTCTCAGTTTCTTTATCTGGAAACCAAGGGACAATACTGTAGCTGCCTGCTACGATGGCCTCTATGGCTACCTGCTAGGATGGCTTTAGGGTTCTGGGGAAGCATTTAAACTGCTTGCCAAGGCTCCAGATACAGGGTGAGGACTTCTTGACCTTGGGGATTCCCACAGATTTGACCTTGCTCTTGAATACTTTCTAAACTCCTTTTGTGTGTGTGTGTGTGTGTGCGCACACATTAAGCACACATGTACGTATGTGATCTGAGTGTACCTGTATGAATATGGAGGGCAGGGCTCAATATCTTTCTTGATCACATTTTATTTTTCTGAGACAACCTTTTTATATGGGTCCTAGGGAACTGAATTCGAGTTCTCGGGCTTTACTTCCCGAGCCCTTTCTGTACTCAGTTAGCCCCCTGTCTTCATCTTATCAGACTTCTGCCAGCTAAACTTACAGGGTGTCTTGGATTTCTGCTCCTGGAGATTTAGCTTTGCCTCATGCTGAAGAGGTTATGCTGTGTGACAGGTGCCCTAGCTGAAAACACTGTGGTGGCGTGTGCTGCTCTTATCAGTTGCGTGCACTTGGGCATGCTGTGTAACCTTTTGGGGGGTCTTACATAATACAATTGGTACCTTTGTGACTCTATCAGAAGGGGGAGGCTGATGACATAGGGTGCTCTTGAGGATTGGGTGAGTTAAGACAGTGTCTGGTGCTCTGCAAGGTCTGTTCACATCCTGTGCCTTTTTACTGTCCCCACGTCTCAGCTGCCCTGCACTGGAGCCTTCCCCTTCTGCCCACCTTGAGGAGAATCAAGAGTTCATCTTATCTCTCAGGTAGATGTCTCCAACATGCTCTCTTCTTCTCTTCAGCAGCCGCCCCAGTGGTTTTCTGCTTTTGTTTCTTTCTTAAGGGCAACTGAGATAATCCTAAACCAGCAGCTCTGCTGTGAGCCCCTTCCCCTTTGGATCCACTTTGTATGTCCAAAGCAAAGATTTTGGTGAAGCATGGTTTAGATCATGCCGGCCCCTTGCTCTGAATTTCACTGTGGAGCTCCCCACTGCCCCATAGCCTAGAGAGCAAATCCCTGGTGCTGCTTTTAAGCTGTCTGACTCTAGAGCCCACCAATGTAACTGGTTTCATTCTGCTTTGCATCCCTCTGCACCCCGTGATGCAACTTCAATGGACTTATTCCTTCCTTGTACCTCATTCATGCTTGTTATTATGATCAGCCCTGCTTGAGCAGGAGGAATACATTTTCTGAGGCTCCCAGCTGGAGATCTTTCTTTCATTGTTTTGTTATAAAGATAGCACCTCTGCCCCGCCCAAAGGCTGGTACAGGAGGTGGGCTGCCAAACATGTTCTAGGAGAGGATTTAAAATGTGCTGTTCCCTTAGAAACGGATGCTGGTTTAGCAGAGAGAGGAGAACACAGAGGGAACCTAGTAACAACAGCACAGGGCCATTAACCTTCTGGCTAATGCTCTCCTCTCTCCAGGGAGCTCTGGGACCCTCTCCTCCCTCTGCATCAGTCATTTTCCACACTGGCTTTGAAACTCAAATCCCATTAAGTCAGTTCTCTGCTTAAAATCCTTCAGTGCTTCTGTGGCTCTCAAATGGATGCTCTGGGATAGGGAACTAGAGGTCTGTGTGACATGAAGCTGCCTCTCCTCTCTAGGGTCCCCTCCACCTGTCCCTTGACTCTATGCCCATCTCTAAAAATATTTATTTATTTTGATTTTTTTCAAGCATGTCCTTCATGAGCACTGTATCTCTACCACTCTCACCCTTTTCCCCTAAGACCCGTCTTATATTTCTTCCCAAACTCACAGTATCTTCTTTATTATTGCTGCATGTCTATACAGCTATGTACATGAACACGCACATTTACACACATACGCATACATGTATATACCACTTACCGAGTCTATTTGTCATTGTGTGTGTGTTCATGTGTCCACAGTTGATCACTGGAACTGGATAAATCAAGTGGGAACTTATTGCTAAATTAAACCAACTGCCCGACTCTCAGCAGCCACTGGCTGCCCGTAAGCGCTTCATCTAGTGGCAGGACCATGTAGCATGTTCCGTGTCTATACTGGTGTGTGTCAACTGCTTGTTCAGGCAACCACATTGTTGAGATTACATGGGCGCATTTTCCCTGTCATGCAGAGTGGACAATCTATTAACAGTAAGTACCCTGGGCCTCTGCCGCTTGAAGCCTTTCCATTTCTCTCTTCTGCACTTATCTCTGAGTCCTAGTCTCACATCCACCTTTTGGTAATTCCTGGTTCCTCTCCATTGTCATCTTCTTGTGCCACTTGCTCTGCCTTGTATGCCCTTCCCTGTCACTTGTCACTTGTACTCACAATTAAACCACAGCTGAAGTCTCCCTTTCTCAAGGATGCATCTGCTGGCCAGCACAGAACTCCAATCAGACTCCTGCCCACTACTGAGAGCTGCTGCTCAGTCCTTACAGAAGCCCACGTCAGCACAGGCTCTGTGGAGACTGCCCTGAAATTTTACCTTCCCCACAAGACCTTTAACCTCACCAGTCAGAGGACATGATTGTTCTCCTTACTTTTTTTTATCTCTTAACACTTGACCTGACACATGGTAACAAAGTTTCACCAACTATTTTCTGTTTCTTCTACAAATACTCCCTGGGCATCCACTTGTTTTAGTAACATTATAATACTTAGTAACAAAGCAAGGAAGAAAAGTTACACAAATGGTTGTAGTAGACTCAGGGGAAGGGGGAAAACAGGTGTAGAGGTGACATGATTTAAAGAGATAAACAAATAAATATATGAATAAATAATAAAATAAATATAAATAAATATATGCATGAATGAATGAATGAATGAATAAATGCATGAATGAAAAACTGCAGAACTTAGCTAAGCAGTCCCAGTGTCTGACCAGGGAAGGCTTTTGCCTATATACCATCACATATTCATGGCTTCCCAAGGCTTCTAAACTTGCTATGTAGTTGGTACTTCCTGAGAGACATTCAAACAGCAGCAAGGAGCTGTTCAGAACCCCAGGGAATCTGAGAGTTTTTATTTCATTTAGCAAATATGTATTTAGACCTGGCCTTTTATGAGATAATTCTAAAATGTTAGGAGCAGTGAGAATAGTGTCACATGTTCAGAAGTGACACAGCCACAAGGCAGAATGTGCTTTGATGGCTGAGGAAGGAGTGCTAGCTGACTTATTTATGTCGTCTAACATATACCTAGAGAAAATCATCTTTCAGAATGGAAGTCAACTTCTGGAGACAAACTGATTTTAGGAAAATGTGTTTGCATGATAATTTGAGAGCATCAGCTTCAGTCCTTGTATCCAGATTTCTCTGAATTGTAAACTCAATACACAAGACAACCATCTCTCAGGCACTGGACCATAAATATTTCACGGCCTTAAATATGTGCTATGATTAGTCGTGTGTTTTAGTAGTCAACTGAATAAGGATTTGATGCATCAACATGAAAAATGCTCTCTTCAGTTTAGCATCTTTTCATCCAGGGCTTAAAAGTATACCTCAGTGGAAATTCCATAGTGTACAGAGAAACGCTGTTTCCAAGATCAAAGCTCTTTCTACAGATTTCAGAATCGAGCAACGGGATCCTGATTCTTCGTCTCAGTGTAACCCATTTGTTAGAAGAGAATCTTTTCAAAATACTTACAAGTCCCCAGCCTTTTCTAATTTGTTTTGATTATTGATAATACCATTCCACAGTGAATAAAGTATGGAAATGAGTTTTAATGTAGAAGTAGCCTTGAAATAAAAATTAAAAATTAAGGCTGAGCAGAGGGCTGAAGAGATGTTCAGTGGTTAAGTACACTTGTTATTCTCCCAGAGAACCTGAGCTAGCTTACCAACCCCTTGTGGGTAGCTCTTAATTGCCCATAGCTCCAGGTCCAGGGGAATCTGATGCTCTCTTGAAACCTCTGATGGTTTCAACTACACACACACACACACACACACACACACACACACACACACACACACACACACCATCTTGAGAAGCCTAGGGGCTGGAGAGATGGTTCAGTGGTTAAGGGCACTGACTGCTCTTCCAGAGGTTCTGAGTTCAATTCCCAGCAATCACATGATGGCTCACAACCATATGTAATGGAATTTGATGCCCTCTTCTGGTGTGTCTGAAGACAGCTATACTATACTATACTATACAATAGATATACTATAGATATCATTGAAGAGGGGAGCCAAGGGTCCAGTGAGTGGATCTACATGGTCTGACTGGGAGTATAGTATATGTCTTTTCTTCCTCCTGTTATCCTCTCTTGGTCTCCTCTCCCCCTCCCTTTAGACCGTTGTTGTCTTTTACCATGTGGTCTCTTTTCTGTCCCCTCCCCCCACCTAAGTCAGAATGATAGTGTGATACTTATTAATCTTCTTTTTCTCTTTTTGCTTCTCTCAGTACTGGGGATTGGAAGTAAGTTCTTTCCCAACCAGAGAAGCACTCTCACATGATATCTTCAACCTTCTTTTAACTTTTTGTTTTGAGACAAGTCTTCACTAAATTTTCAAGGCTGGCCTTGAGATCACTTTGGATCCCAGGAAAGCCTTGAACTTGTGATCAGATCCCCTTGCATTGTCCCTTTCGAATTCTTGGGTTACAGGCTCACACCACTAACTCAGTTATCTGACTCTGGCTTTTTTCACTTAGCATGATGATTTCCAGTTCCATACATGTTTGTTTCCTGCAAACAGACAAATTAATTCTTCTTTCACAAGTGTATTTGTGTGTATATGTGTTTGCCTGCTTGTGTACGTGTGTACCATGTGTAGACGCCTGTGAATCCAGATGAGGGAGTCAGAACCCCTAGAACTGGAGTTACAGGTGGTTGTAAGCCCCACAGTGTGGGTGCTAAGAGCCAAACCTGGGTCTGTCTGCTGTAAAAGCAGTAATGCTCCTAACCACTGAGCCATGACTCCAGTGTCTTTCATCCTTCTTTATTGCAGAATTAAATTTCACTGTGCGTATACACCAACCGTTCCTACTGCATTTATCTGTTGACAGATAACTAAGCTGGTTCTCCATCTTGCTAGTTATTGTAAACAGTTATTGTGATCACTGAAGTGTAACACATCTGGGGCTATGCTGACATAGGTTGCTTTTGATATACAGGCGGGAGTGGTTAACCTGGATCATGGGAAGTTCTCCTTTCCATTTATAGAGGAACCTGCAGGCTAATTTGCACAGAGGCTGCATTGGTGGCCACCCCCACAGCAGTGTAAAGGAATTCCTTTTCCCCATGTCCTTGTCAATGTTTGTTGCCATTTTCCCTTTGTAATAGCCTGGAGAATCGAAGCCAAAGGCAAGCAGACAAGGTCGTTTACTTGATTATGACAGCTCTCTTCCGTACAGATCTACCTCAGTCTACTTAATCATGTCCTATTCTCCTCTCAAGATTGTGATTAGCTCCAGGATAACTGTGTTTTTGAAGACATTATAGTGTCCCTGACAGGTGTGTCCTCAGACCTTATAATTCTAGGCCACGGGTGACTTTAAGGGGTTAACCATTGAGAAATGTTTCATGTACTATCTGAGAGCCGGACACATTTAACCGCATTGCCACCAGAGTTTGACTTGTTCTCTCTTCCTCTACTTGAAGAAAACAGGGCAAGCTGTTCCTTGGACTTGTTTCTTCAGCCAGCTGAGCTCAGATGCGTCTCCAGGCTGGTGGCTTTGTGACTTCTATTGTGTCAGATGCCCTGGGCCTGGGAGGGACACACCAGTTCCGTCCTAGAGTCACTGCTTGTAGTCAGTGGAAATTCTCCTGTGTATTCCTGTCCTTACCATGGTTAATGCACCCAAACCTTCATTTAAAGTAATAACCAGCCCGAGGTTTATGAATAAAAGATTGATATCGGCTTCATGAAACTCAGGCAAAAGCAATATCTTTGCTATATCTCAGTGTGCTTTTAACTCCGGGAACCTTCATATACAGTGGCCACTAAAAATGAAATAACAACAACTGTAATGATAATAATAAAAAGGGGGATATCGTTCCAGAAGCACAGCTTGAGTAAGGATGGCTTTCACTTCTTTATTGATTTAATAGCAACTGATAATTATGCTTATTTCTTCCCTCACCTTTAAGGAATATTTTCATTTTAAAAAGAAAGATTCATAGAATGCAGTTCAAAGGACACTTTTTTTTTTTTTTTTTTTGTAAGCTACCAGGCTTATTTATGTACCAGGAGCCTGGACAGCCAAAATATCTGGTCACAGCTGTTTTATTCATTATGAGGGAGGAGGTATCACAGAGTGGGGGAAGAATTTCCTTTCTTGATAGCTTGAAACATTCTACAAAGGAAACCTGCTTTACACTTGTTTTTCCAGCACTCATCCATCTCACAGGCTGGGCTGTTTTTTTGCACACGGAAGGGATAAGTACTCGTGGTAAGTACAGGTTTTGGCACCGTGGCCCAATATTATTTGGGTCCAGACAAAAGTTGCAGTCTCTCTCCCAGTACTTAGCATTTCTTACCAGATATCTTTGTCAAATTAGATACTTGCCATGTACTTTGTAATTATTTTCAATTTAATTTCTACCCAGCCAGGCAACATCCCCCATTTAATTAGTATTTACTTTCCTTGCCTTTAATTGGGTTTGAGTTTGATCTCTTGTTACTGGCCTTTATCTGACCAACCAACAGTTTTTTTTTTCTTTTCTTCTCATTTTTTTATCCAACCTTCTCTCCTTCTTCATACTCTTCCTTCCTCCCTCTCTCTCTCCTTCCTTCCTTTCCTCTCTTATTTTTCTTCCATTTTATACAGTTAACTGAGGAATTTTCAGTATTTCCTCTCAGACAATAGCAGTTTAAAAGCTTTTACTACTAAATCCACCATCTTCTTTGTCCCTGTATTGAAAGCTATTGGTGAGATTTTCTTTTGGCTCTGTGTCGCAGTTTCTTTTTACACAATAACTGTATCTTGATTGATTGCCGTGTTCCCTGGTATTCATCACCCAGATTGCATTGTCTTTCTCAATAGATTTTGACAGACCATGCTGCTAATATTCAGTGGACTGATCTGCTCATACTGATAAAGGCAGAAAAGCCCCCAGTCATGCCACCCTTCTAAATCACCCAGGCAAGTTAGAAATTAGTTGTTCCCAAAAGGCCTCAAAGCACAGCAAGATATTGAAGTGTCTCTAATTGTCTCAGGTGGCTGGGATACTTGGCCTAGCCTTGGCATCTCCCAGAAGCTTCACCTTGTAGGGACTAGGCTCCAGTTTGATGTTTCTCTTTCCAGTGTAATTTGCCTTTTCCAGTGATTTTGCACACTATTTGTCACAGGAGAAAGTGTCAGAGACAAATCAAACCTCAGACTTGACTTGAGAGAAAGAATCTCTGTATCAGTTACACTATATGATGCTGTTCCCTGTGGGGTTTATACTGTTAAATTCATTCCTAGCACAGGGAACTCTATTTTCTTAGCTGCACAACTGTGTGGCTTCTGGAATAAGCCTGGACAAACAGGCATTCCATAAGTTTGCTTTGCATGATCTGGTTCCAAGAGAATCCCATGCTGCACCCTTGCTCAGTGCCAGTGAGTTGTGACCAGTGGCTGACACCACACAGGAGGACCAGGGCTGCCAAAAACAAAATTAATCACAGAAGAACAGCTAACTCTCATATGAGTGGTACCCAATTGGTGGTACCAAGAGAAGACCTCGGAAATGCGCACATGATGTCATCCACAAAGTCTTGGGGCCTCCTCCTTCCAACAAGATTAATTTTGTGGGAAATGGAGACAGAACATAGTATCTTTTCTATTAAAGGGTTAAAGAAGATATTTCATTCAAAATTGTAAAGAAGCTGCATGGAAGAAATTAAAATTCCTTCTGGGTCAGTGTTTCTCATAATCAGATATATGTGTTCAAAACTTGGACCTGCACTGCCCTGTATTATCTATTCATCTAAGAAGGGGAAGCCAAGCTCAGAGCTCTTCGAGGTGGACTCAAACCCTAGCAGGAGCTCTGCTAGGCCTGCTTGTTTGTCAGCTTACGCGTGTGTATATACTCGTATGCAGAAGTAAAATGTTTGCCAAGATAGTATAGATTGTGTGGTGACTTTCTTGAGACTCTAGACATTAATGCCCTTCCTACCTGTCTTAGTCACTGTTCTATTAATGTGATATGATCATGGCAACTCCTATAGAAAAGCACGTACTTGGGGACTTGCTCACAGTTTTAGAGTTTCCACATGATCATCGTGGTGGGAAGCAGACATCCACGGCACTGGAGCAGTAGCGGAGAGCTTTGCAGTGTGATGCACAGGCAGAAGGTAGAAAGGGGGAGAGACAGACAGACCGACAGACATACAGACAGACATACAGACAGATAGATAGAGACTTAGCCAGATATAGGCTTTTGAAACTCAAAGCCCACCATCAGTGACATAACCTCCTCCAACAAGAACACATGTTTCCCCGAAAGGCCACACCTCCTAATCCTTCCAAAATGATTTCCCTAACTGAGAACCAGAGACTTAAATATATGAGCCCATAGGGGCCATTCTCTTCTAAACCACCACACGAGCTGAAACAGTTTACATATACAATTCATTTGAAACCACAATAGCTGAATAAATCCTGAGGGGGGGGGATGTTAGAGGGATTGCTGTATCATATTTAAAGATATATATTACAGAATGATCGTAATAAAACCAGCACGGCACTGCCACAAAAATAGATTGTAGATCAAAGGAATAAAATAGAAGAGTCAAACCAGAATGGACGTAATTACAACCATCTGATATTTGACAAAGACACCAAAAGCACACATGGGACCAACACAGAATCTTCAGCAAATGATGCTGGGAAAACTGGCTAGCCAGACACAGAAGAGTGAAATTAGACACATACATATCACCTTACACAAATGGACTCCAAGTAGACCAAAGAACGAATGTGAGTCCGGAGATGCTGAAGCTGCTCAAAGAAAACGCAGTCTGGATCTGCAAGAGATAGATGGAGAAAATGACTTTCTGAATAGGATTCCATTTGCTCTGGAATTAAAGCCAACAACCAACAAATACAATTCACAAAACTAAACGGCTTCTTGGTAGCAAAAGCAACAGGTGAGTCAATGGCTTCTTTAGAGTAAGTTCTGTGACTAGATGCTGTTTCCCTCCAAGACTCTGAAAGTTACCAGTGTAACCAGGTTGGGACCAAGTGGTTTGGGAGAAGATAAGGTAGCACACAGCCAACTTTAGGAAGCTGATAAAGGGGCAGAGGTTGTTTGCAAAAGCCAATCTGGTCTTGCCAGTGAAGACTGGATCAGATAGAGCTGTCAATGAACACAGCATGACTTAGCTCCCAGTTCTCCTGTGCTCAAATTGCCACAAGCATGTTGTTACCTTCCTTCCAAATGGAGGATAGAGAACAGGATAGATGAATTATCAAACAAAACCAGATTGTAGAGGCCAGTCTCTCATAGCTGCCGAGGAACCATGAAGGGGCACAAACTTCACCATAAATCACAAATGTGCATAAACTCAAATGCACATCAAGGTAGATGAAACCTGGATTCAATTGGAGCATTTTTGTTTCAATAGCGTTTGATTATTCTTGCGATGTTATTATGGTGATGGTAACTACTGCAATTTGCTATTGTGCACAAATGGTTTGTCCAAGGAGATGCTGTTCAAAATCAAGAATAACAGAGATGATTTGCTGCGAGCATCCATTTGGAAGGCCAGGCAGCATTCCATTCAGGAAGCTCAGTGTGTTTTGGGAAGGCCTGACTACTTCCCACCAGGGAGAGTCATCGTGGGAGTAGAATTATCCTATGCTCCTCGCTTTCCTGTTAGAGAGCAGTGGAACCGTGGACAGGGTGTTCCCACTGGCCTCTGCGAAGGAAGTTCTGTAAGTGTGATCTTCTCCCAGCTAACACCCTGCCAGATTTTTGCCTGCCGTGTTTGTGAATGTGCAGACTGCTCTCCTCCCTTCCCACTAAAAGTCTGCGTGGTCAGCTGTCTTCCCTCAAGTTCCTGCAGATGCACTTTGTTAGAAGTCCCTCTGGGATCTGCAGGTAGAGAGAACAGTGGGATTTGCTCTGTGAGATTGGGGGTGGTGTGAATGCAGAATAATGCAAGCATAGAGGGTAGGACAGTCACCATAGGGGTTACTTGTCACTTGGTGTTGATATAGCCCCATATCAGGCTTCAGAAAGTACTGTGGAAGGGTCCCGGGATCTCCCCCCAAACTCCCCCCCCCCCACAAGGAATCGCACAGAGACAATTTAATAGGAGATAGTGTTTTTCCAGGGATGGTGAAGCAAGCTGAGCAAAGAGAGAATGTTTATAAGTTCAACAGTCCCCTGTACAAAGAGTTGGGGTTTTTTATGTCACATAACACAGGCTCTTTGGGTTATTTGCATAACATGGGCTTCTTAGTTCATTTGCATAGCACGGGCTTTTCTGAGCATGCTCTGTTGCATTTTGTGTACTATTTCACACATCACATGTCTTATTAGCGTTTTAACTCTCTAGCCAGCGGTGCGGTGCCGTTGCATTTATAATAGGCTGGAAGTTCCTCTCAGCCGCCCTGGCTCTGGACCACCTCTGCTCTGCCTCTGTTCTGTGTGAGCAGCTAAGTCTGGGACAGCCGCCTGAGCTGATTTTGTAAGTCCTCCAGATCTCACTTTGCCTTGTTGTCCTGCGTCAGTTGCTCTCTTGACTTAATTGCTGCTGCCCATCCCCCCTTAAGACACTGAAATTGTTTAAAAAACAGGTGGCTCAGCTTTCTAGGCTCAGCAAAACGATGGCGCTTAGAGAACAGTAAATACTGGCTGGACGGCTGTTCCTCCGACTCAGAAGAAACACTACGAGCTGTTGCGAAAGAGGTGAAATGACAAATAGTAAAGTACCTGGTGGTGAGCTTACACACACGAAATTCATATTTCTGACCTAATAATTCACAATTCGTAAAGCTGACAGAGAGAACGTAGGTAAGGAACTACAAAAAACAAAACAAAACAAAACAAAACAAAACAAAACAAAACAAAAACCTTCTTACACATGCAGCCTGTCTTTCCATCTAAGTCTTCTGCTTATGTGGAAAAATCCATCTTATTTTGAGTCCAAAGGAACAGTCATTGCTATTTAAAAGAATACAGAGAGAGGTGAATGGGAAGAGAGAGATATGCTTTGAAATAAAAGTCTCTTTCATAATTTTTCTTTTCTGCCATTTGAAAGTGTTGGTTATTCCGTGCTGCGGATGAACACTGAGCAGTGGAGGCGATCCTTTGTAGAAGCACCAAGTAGTGTAGACAGTTCTTTGTAGAAGCACCGAGCAGTGTAGGTGGTCCTTTGTAGAAGGTTCAGGACCTTCTGTGTGAGGCTTTTGCTTCACCAGGATATAGGATTCTGTCCATGAGGGTAACAAAGGAAGGGTGCTCGCTAGTAAGGATACCCTGTGCACTCTCTGCCCCTACTGGTCACCATGATTAGTCAGCATGAATGGACCTTCATCATGCCCTTTACGCAGATGCAATTGGGAGGCGAGATTCTGGGTAAGTTGTGAAGAAACAAGGGCCACGGTGTCTCAGGATACACAGACTTCACCAGCTCATTCCTTCAGTGACAGGATTCTCAGTGCTAGATAACCCCAGCCTCCAGTTTCAACTTTGGTGTTACAATGGATGCTGGGGTCATCTAGCTCTGAGACTCCTATCACTGAAGGAATGAGCCGGTGATTTTAAAACAAAGTTGAATGGGTTCTTCCCACTTTCCACTTGGCCTACAGACTTAAATCCCCCTTCTTCGTTCTGTAGTAATTTGATCAGAATTGTGCTCTTCGATGAGAGTTATGGGCACAGTTAGTTCTATGGAGTTCTTTAGTAATAAAGTGTCTCTTTATTACACATACTCCTTGGCCACCCTGCTTTGCAACACCTGTGATAAATTTAAGTATAAAATGTCCAGGAAGAATTCCTTCCCAGCACCGTATAATCTTTTAGTAGATGACAGCTAAGCTATTTACCTCTTGATAAGAAGTTGGTGAAAAACAACTGCAGGGAGAATATTCTGTATTTCCTTTTTGATCTTAGTAATTGGTTTTATAATTGGTAGACCTATGTTGGCACCCATGAGCAACTACCTGCCATTTAGAAGCAAGCCTGTGTTCTAGCAATTTAATGAATGCCAACACATGCTAGGCTTACTTGGCCACAACTCTACAGATCACCTCTGGTGACACAGTGTGCAATTTCCTAGCTTTTCCACACAGCTCTTATCAAATTCAGTGAACGTTGGCCCCCTCAAAAGATGCCAAGAAGCAGGCCTTGCTGGTTGTAGCCACTGAGAAAAGAAACCAGTTACACTGACAAAGAAAGGACTTAGGCCTTTAAATCAGGATACCTTCTTGCTCCCATGGGGTAGGAGGGGAGGACCTCCCACTCTCCCAAACTCCACAACCACAGGACCTGAGGCCCTGTTGAAGGCCCAGTGCAAGGACTTCTCTCAGGTATTACTTGTGGTAGTTGCATGTTCCTAACTGCAAATTGGAGCTCAGAATACAGGTTAATCAACACATTGTCTTTGAGAAAATTTTTCTTTTCTTTCTGAGATTATATTTGCATCATTTCTACCTTACTTTTATACACACACACACACACACACACACACACACACACACACACACACATATATGCACCTAAGTTTTCTTACCAATATAACTGATTTCTTTTGCCCATAAACATTCCCAATATATACATATAGGCATCTATACATACATATACGTATATGTATATGCATACATATATGCCTATATTTATTCATGTGGTACATACATATGTTTGTAGTACATATATGTGGGGAGCCAATAGAAGGCCGCTATCATCCTTGCAGCCATCTTGAGCCATATACCCTGACAAGAGACTTGTTTACAACAGCCTGCAACAGCTGAGTACACTCTGATAACATCTTGTTTTAGATACCCAGGATCTTCCCTTGGGTGTGTGAGACTTAAAGGTGTGATTTAAAGATAGGAATTAAAGGTGTGACTTAAAGGCATGGCTTAGAAGTGAGACATATAAAAGGCAAGAAGCAGACAGAAGAAAGCAACAGAGAATTAGACACTTGTACTTGGAAGAGTACTTGAGACTTGAGACCAGAGGAAAGGCAACTAGGATTAGACACTTGTACTTGAGACAGGCACTTGGAAGAGAACTTGGAACTGGGAAAGAGACTAGCAACTTGGAACAGAGATTAGGACTTGAGATTTATTACAGAGGAAGTAGGAATTAGGACCTTGAGACTTGGTACTAGGAACTAGGGACTTGGAAAGAGAGAAGAAGAGAGACTGAAGAATAAACATTGAATCACACTCTGTCTGGTCTCCATTCTTCACATCTGTCCTCACTCTCTCTCTTGCTGAACCCAGACCTGCGGACCAGAGCAGCTTGGGACAGTGTGAGCTCTAACAACTTAGCCCCCAAGGCTTTTGGCAGTGTGGGTCCCAACATTGATAGAGCAGTCCCCGACATATTTGGCCCCCAAATGTGGGGTAGTGCGGTTCTCAACACATATGTACATACCTATGTATGTATGTATGTATGTATTCTTAAATATAACCTGCTCCATCTGTATAACATCACTGATATCTATGTTTTTAGGGCCAGTCCTTTGGTTTCACAACTTCATGTGCTCTTCCCTGGAGTAAACTGCTCCTCTGACTGTTGGCACTCATTAGTTGTATTGTAGTTCTTGGTGTGGGACTGAGGTCTCCTGGTCCTTTCCCCATTTGCCGGGAGCCAACCCAGGCCCGGCATGGGGGTTTGAGGGGGAGAGAGAGATGCAGCTGCTTCTTCTTTCTTCTCCTCCTCCCACCATCCGGTTTCTTCTTCTTATTTTTTTTATTTATTATTTTTTTTTTAATTTTTTTTATTAGACCTTTCATTTACACTTCAGATACCATCCTGTTTCCCCATTCCCCCCCCTTAGAAAACCCCTATCCCATGCCCCCTTTTCATTTTGCATTTATACATTTTTTTAAGAAATGTTAATCATAGGCTTTATAAGTTTGGTATTGTTCAATCAGAGGTGTAACCCACTACCCAACCTAGATATATCAACTATCTTTGACTGGTGGAGATACATGAACATCTGCTTCCCTGTCCTCCCCCCTCTATCTCTCTTTCATCACCTAGCTTCTCCTCTCCTTCTTCTTCTCCTCTTCTTACTCCTTTTCTTCCTCTCAGTACTCCTCCCACCTTAGCTCCTCCTACACATCACCCTTCCTGTTAAAAGGAAACTTTTCTCTCAAAATACAATTAGAGCATAATTATGCCTATTTGTACCAGTGAGGTACAAGATAGTTCTAATACCCAGTCCATCCTTTTGTTGACTAACCAGCACCTCTGTCATCTATCCTAACTAAAACACTTAGTTCTGAACCTGCTTTTTCCTTGGCTTTAGGATGAATGTCAGCTGATGACCATACACTCAGATCTTTTCTCTCAAAGTAAATAGCTATAAGTTTTCAACCCCATCAGAAATCCAGAATGACTGAGTTGATTATAATTGTGGGAAGCACAAAGCATAGCTTCTAAAACTTAGCCAATTTATAGAGACCTCAGAACACCTGGACACTCGCTCTACTTCAAAACGTTGGAGCATCTGTTCTTCTGCCTTCTGGCCCAGGATCATCTGACAGACCTTAGTGCTGCAGAATTATTAAGGGCTGAATACTCTGTCTAGGCAGATATAATCAGTCGACTATTCTGCAAGTGTGTCCTTTTCTGGACAGTAATTTGTCTGTAGAAGGAAAGTGGCAATTCTTGCCTAGTGGCTGTCTCACCACAACTGGAGTAACTCCAAGGATGCTCAATTTCTTCTTAGAATTTAACATAGGAAGCTGTCCGGAGCAGACAGGTCTCTAATGAAAATGAACATTAATACTGAAATGTTTGTCATGTCAATTCTAAGGATTTCTGATGTTTTGAAAACCAGCTATCCATGTAAGGTAATCTGGACTGTTGCCTATTAACTCCACTCAGCTATTTCTAAATAAAACATAGAGAACACCCTTATAATAAACTCCAAGTCATGAATTTGCTATAGTCCCTTAACTCACAGGCTGACCATCTCAAATCAGTTAAAAAAGTTAAAGAAGGACTGGGTCTAAGCTTTGTATTCCTAAGTGTGTTATACTGGTACAATGCCTATGAGAGTAACAATATTCATCTCACTCTTATATCACTAAGAAGCTCATGCCAATGAAAACCTTAAAATTTGTAAACAAAGTAAATTGGTGCCATTTAAGAATTTATATCTTCATCTTGATATTAATTATACAGATTTCTACTAATAGGTTATGGCTATGCAATAAACCCTAGCTAATCCTCTCTATTCCGACAAATCCACTACTGTTCCCTAGGGTGACAGCCCAACATTTACCACCTTAGTCCCCATGCCCAGGGAATAGGGGCGCTGACTCATCATTAGCTTCTTCAAGCTGATTATGGGCGTTGAGATATTAGAAGAGGAGTGGGGGGGGAGAGCAAGTTGACAATCCTCTGATGCTGTGTCTTCGCTGCCTCCAGATGGAATTCACGGACCTCAGAGGTTTGAGCAGGTCTGCCCAGCTTGCTTGTTGAGTAGATACACCAAGGCTGATCATTCTGCAATATACAATTCTCAAAACATATTTTAGTATCAAGATAGTTTTTTTTTTAAAAGAGGGCTGACATTTTATTAAGAATGTTGGTTCTAACCGCTTTTCTATTTTTCCCCTCTTTTAGTTGGATATAATATTTACATTTCAAATTTTATCCCTTACCATATATCCCCACCACCCAGGAACCCCTTATCCCATCCCCCCTCCTCCTGCCTCTATGAAGGTGTTACCCACCTACCCCCAGCCTCCCTCCCCACCCTCAGATTCCCCCCCCCCTCAGTGCTCAGCCTTCAGGGTACCAATGATCTTGTCTCCCACCTATGCCCAACAGGGCCATCCTCCCCTACATATACAGCTGGAGTCATGTGTCTCTCCCTATGTGCACCTGGGCTGGTGGTTTAGACCCTGGGGAGCTCTGGCTGGTTGGTATTCTTGCTCTCCTCACAGGGCCACCAGCCCGTATGGTTCACGGTTCCCTCAATTTACTCTCTAACTCCTCCATTGGGAACTTTGATCAGATTAATGGATAGCTGTGGGTATCTGTCTCTGGGTATGTCCGACTCTGAGAGACCTCTAAGGAGACAGCCTTATCAGGCTGCTGTCAGCTTTCCCATCCTGACATCCCTATCAGCGTCTATTTTTGGTGACTGCCTATGAATGAATACCCAGACACAATGGTCTCCCTACAACCCCCCCCTTATGATTCTGACCCACACTGTGTCTCCATATTTGCTCCCTTGGTTATTTAGTTACTCCTTCTAAGAAAGACCTAGGCATCCTCACTTGTTCTTTCTTCTTCATGAGCTTCGTGTCTTCTGGTAGTTGAATCTTTGTTGTTTCAAACTTTTGGGCTAATCTCCGCTTATCAGTGAGTAAATACCATGTGTGTTCTTTTGTGATTGGGTTACCTCACTCAGGATGATATTTTCTAGATCCATCCATTTACCTAAGAATTTCTCGAATTCATTATTTTTAATAGCTGAGTAATATTCCATTGTGTAAATGTACCACATTTTTTGTATCCATTCCTCTGTTGAAGGGCATCTGGGTTCTTTCCAGCTTCTGGCTATTATAAATAGGGCTGCTATGAACATAGTGGAGCATATGTCTTTGTTATTTGTTGAGGCATTTTCTGGGTATATACCCAGAAGTGGTATAGCTGGGTCCTCAGGTAGTGCTATGTCCAATTTTCTGAGGAACCTCCAGACTGACTTCCAAAGTGGTTGTACCATCTTGCAACCCCACCAACAATGCAGGAGTGTTCCTCTTTCTTCACATCCTCGCCAGCATCTACTATCACCTGAGTTTTTGATCTTAGCCATTCTGACTGGTGTGAGGTGGTATCTCAGTGTTGTTTTGATTTGCATTTCCCTGATGACTAAGGATGTTGAGCATTTCTTAAGGTGCTTCTCGGCCATTTGAGTTTCCTCAGTTGAGAATTCTTTGTTTAGCTCTGTACCCCATTTTTTAATGGGGTTATTTTGTTGTTTGGCGTCTAATTTCTTGAGTTCTTTGTAAATATTAGATATTAGCCATCCGGTTCTTCTTGAGGCAGCCCCTATGCTACTGTAGCTGACCTACAGTCGGCATCCTGGCCCTAAGACCAGCAAGGAGTTAAGTAAATAGCCTTGTGCTATCCTAAAAACTTCTTCTGAGGGTAAGAGACTGCAGGCTAGGGTGATTAACACTTGGTAGCCTAACAGCAGAGGATTAGACAACGTGGCCTTTGTTCTATCTCAGCAGGAACTGCTGGGCTCCAATTTGCAAGAAGAAAAGACACTTAGAAAAGTTGCTATAGAGTTTATTAAGTGTAAAAAGTATCCTATGAAAGCTTTCTGAGGGGAAACGTGGAAGGGTCCTGAGTGGGGAAGAAGAAGAGATTCTAACAAAGTAAAATTCTAAGGGAGAAAAATTCTAGGCAGGGGGAAAAGAAAAGGAAAAGACAAAGGGCTTCTAACTAACTAACTGACTCACTCACACACTTACTCACTCTAACTAACTAACTCGCTGTTCTAACTATTCTAACTCACCATTGTAACTCACCATTGTAACTCACTATTCTAAACTCACCATTCTAACTAACTCTTATCTCTTTGTCCTCAGAACTTATACATCTTTCAGAGTACATGGTCACATGTTACAAGGTTCATCACAAGTTCACACCAAATTTCAAGTCATAAATTGAAATAGAAGTTTACAACACAGAATGTTTACATGAATATCCATTAGGAGTAATTATCTAGCTAGACATTCATCACCTGTCTAGTTCCACAGGTTCACAGAAAGTTTGAAACTATAACTTAAGAAATTAGTGAAGTTTTGTATAGATAAACCCAGGCAATATTTTCTCTTCTGTCCTGGTACCTATAATAAATTGTGGATTCCCTCTAGTAACCTAGGCTAATTGTTTTATGACCTCTTGGAATGTGCTCTAAGCAGGAGAAGGTCCAGTTTCTATCTCTCTCAGTGCAATTAACTGATAACACTCAGGAGACTGGCAGAGTTCTCTTTGCAGTTTCGACTATGCCTGAGGGACTTAATAGCAGTCCCGTTATAAAAGAGCTTAATAATCACTGATATAATTTTAGGAATTCTTATAGGATCATCATTAAGACTTAAGAAGTCATCTATTTGTCCATATAGCATCACTACAAGACAGAAGTCATCTATTTGTCCATATAGCATCACTACAAGATAGTACATCTTCGTGGATCTGCAGAGATCTGCTCCAAAGGGGTGTGCTATTGCTTAGTGATTGTTGCATATGTATAATAATAATAATAATAATAAAATAATAATAATAATAATAATAATAATGGGAAAAGCATATTAATAGCAGGAATCTTTCCTAAATCACGTCCACCACAGCCTTGCTAATGGGGCACACTCGTATAATAATCCGAGGCAAGCATTTCAGGATGATCATCTGCTCATTATTAGTTTGTCCCATTAACGGCTCCCAACATCCATTCACTTTGGCATGTCTAGTGCTGTCTTCCTGTTCAACCTCATGCTTAGGCAGTCATGTTGCTGAGATTTCATGGGTGTGACACTCAAGCTTTTGTTCTTTTGTTCAGCCCAGAATCCCACCCTGTGGTTCTTGGTCACCCATGCAGTGTTGGTATGGGTTGCATCTTGAGGAATGGGTCATAAGTCAAAGCAGATGTTAGTTGGTTACTCCAATTTTTTCTAGTGTATTTTTCAGGCAGGACAGATTGTAGATCCAAGATTTTGTGGCTGGGTTGGTGTTTACATTTCTCTTTTGGTAGGCTGCAGAGTACCTTCCTGTATCAAAGACACTAGAACATACAGATCAGCAGGCACCAGCTTGGTTTCTCCATGCTCAATGAATTGTGAGGGTGTTATCAGTTTACGTAGACATCTCATTGTCTTGGCAACAGCCTGGGTTGTTTTGATGACTTCCATGGGACCTTTTGTGCCAACAACTCAACTGAATGCAACCCAGTCCTGGAAGATTTGTTTGGTGACAAGAGAGAACCAACTGGAACTCTGTGTTTCCCCAATATTAGGAGAATTCATAAGGACCCTCCTCACATATTTTAGAGAGTTTCCACTGCAGTAGGTTTTCATGCAACTCCTCAGACACCCCTCAGTTTTGTCTCCCCCCCACATTCCCTCTCTTACCCCCATTTTTAAAATTTATTTTTATTGGATATTTTATTTACATTTCAGATGCCACCCCTTTCCCCATTTCCCCTCCCTAGAAAACACCTATTCCATCCCTCCTTCTCCTTTTTGCTTTTATACATTTTTAAATGTTAATCAAAGGCTTTATAAGTTTGGTAATGCTCAATAACAAGATGCCCATACAATCAGAAGTGTAACCTGACACCCAACCTAGATATATCAACTATCTTTGACTGGTGGAGACATGCAAACATTCGCTTCCATGTTCCCCGCCCCTCTCGTCACCTAGCTCTTCCTCTTCTCTTCCTCCTCTCCTTACTCCTACTCTCCCTCTCCGCCCACCTTAGCTCCTACTACATATCACCCTTCCTGTTAAAATAAAACTTTTCTCTCAAAATACAATTAGAGCATAACTATACCAATTTATGTCAGTGAGGTACAAGATAGACCTGATACCCAGTCCATCATTTTGTTGACTAACCAGAACCTCTGTCATCTATCCTAACTAAAACACTTAGTTCTGAACCTGGCTTTTTTCTTGGCTTTAGAATGAATGTCAGCTGAAAACCATCCTCTCAAATCTTTCTCTCAAAGTAAATAGCTGAGATTGGCTATGAGACTATAAGTCTTCATCCCGTCAGAAATCCAGAATGATGGCATCTGAAATGTAAATAAAATATCCAATTAAAAAAATAAATAAATAAACAAATAAACAACAAAAAAAAATCAGAATGACTGAGTTTAACAGAAATTATGGGAAGCACAAAGCATAGCTTCTAAAATGTAGCCAATTTATAGAGACTGCTGAACACCTGGACAGTCCCTATACTACAAAACATTGTAGCATCTGATCTTCAGCCTTCTGGCCCAGGATCATATGACAGACCTAGTGATGCAGAATTATTAGGGCTGATTACTTTGTCTTGACAGATATAATCAGTTGACTATTCCACAAGTGCATCCTTTTCTGGACAGTAAATTTGTCTGTAGATGAAAAGAGGCAATTCTTGCCTACTGGCTGTCTCACCACAACTGAGTAACTCCAAAGATGTTCAATTTTCTTAGAATCCAAGACAGGAAGCTGTCAGGAGCAGAGAGGTCTCTAATCAAAATGAGACATTAATACAGAAATGTTTGTAATGTCAATTCTGTGGACTTCTGACGTTTTGAAAACCAACTATCCATGTAAGGCAATCTGGACTATTGTTTGTTAACTCCTCTCAGCTAAATAAAATATAGAAAACACCCTAATAATAAACTCAAAGCCATGAATTTGCTATAGTCCCTTAACTCACAGGCTAACCATCTCAAATCAGTTAGAAAAAGTGAAAGACAGAACTGGGTTTAAGCCTTGTATTTCTAAATGTGTTATATAGGCACAATGCCTATGGGAGTAACAATATTAATCTCACTTTTATATCAATAAGAAGCTCATACCAATGAGAACCTTAAATTTGAATCAAAGTAAATTTTGTACCAATTAAGAAATTAATAACTTCATCTTAATAACAATTACACATATTTCTACCAATAGGTTATGGCTATGCAATAAATCCTAGCTAATCCTCCCTGTTCCAACAAAACCACTACTCTTTCCTAGAAAGTCAAGCCCAATTATTATTATTTTTTTCCCATGAGACTCGCTGGAGAGTCACACAGGGAGACCGGGGAGGGATTCAAACTCAGAAATTCGGACGACAGTCCGCACAGTCCACCCTCTGGTGGCAGGTGCCGAAGGCCGTGCGCCACCGCATCCTTGCTAAGACAGGTCAATTATTAACCACCTCAGTCCCCAAGTCCAGGAAATAGGGGCGCCAACTCTTCATTAACTTCTTCAAGCTGATTATGGGCGTTGAGATATTAGAAGAGGGACAAGGGGGGGAAGAGTAAATTGATAAGCCTCTGATGCTGTGTCTTCACTGCATCCAGCTGAAATTCCAGGACATTAGAGGTTCAAGCAGGTCTGCTCAGCTTGCTTGATGAGTAGATACACCAAGGCTGTGTATTCTGCAATATACAATTCTCAAAACAAATTTTAGTATCAAGAATTTTTTGTTTGAATTCTGGATTCTAGTCTTCTGTCGCGCCTGCCTCTGTCATGTCGAATCCATATAATACTGGGAGTTTCTATGAGGGTGTACTCCCACTCCCCATCCTCCCATTCCTGCCTTCCTTGCTCTGGGAATTCCCCAACACCAGGAATCCAAACTTTCAGGCACCACAGCCCTCCACTTCCACTGATGCCTGGCAAAGCCACCCTCAACTACCTATACAAGTGGAGCCATGAGTCCCTCCCTTTGTGCTCTTGAGCTGGAGATTTCTTAGGACCATTTGCTTGAAAAATTGTTTTCCATCCTTTTACTCTAAGGTAGAGTCTGTCTTTGTCACTGAGGTGGGTTTCCTGAATGCAGCAAAATGCTGAGTCCCGTTTATGTATCCAGTCCATTAGCCTATGTCTTTTAATTGGGAATTGAGTCCATTGATGTTAAGAGATATTAAGGAACAGTGATTGTTGCTCCTGTTATTTTTGTTATTAGAGGTAGAATTATCTTTGTGTGGCTATCTTCTTTGGATTGTTGGAAGAGGATTACTTTCTTGCTCTTTCTGGGGTATAATTTCCCTCCTTGTATTGAAGCTTTCCTGCTATTATCCTTTGTAATGCTGGTTTATGGAAAGATATTGTGTAAATTTGGTTTTGTCATGGAATATCTTGTTTCCTTCTCCATTTATGGTAATTGAAAGAGTTTTGCTGGGTATAGTAGCCTGGGCTGGCATTTGTGATCTCTTAGGGGTTGTATGACATCTGTCCAGAATCTTCTAGCTTTTATAGTATCTGGTGAGAAGTCTGGTGTAATTCCGATAGGTCTGCCTTTATATGTTACTTGGCCTTTTTCCCTTACTGCATTTGATATTCTTTCTTTGTTTTGTGCACTTGATGTTTTGATTATTATGTGACGGGTATTTCTTTTCTGGTCTAGTCTATTTGGTGTTCTATAGGCTTCTTGTATGTTTTATGGGCATCTCATTCTTTAGATTAGGGAAGTTTTCTTCTATAATTTGCTGAAGATATTTATTGGCCCTTTAAGTTGGGAATCTTCACTCTCATCTATACCTATTATCCTTAGGTTTGGTCTCCTCATTGTGTCCTGGATTTCCTGGATGTTTTGTGTTAATAAGTTTTTGTATTTTGCGTTTTCTTTGACAGTTGTGTCAATATTTTTTATGGTATCTTCTGTACCTGAGATTCTCTTCTTCTATCTCTTGTATTCTGTTAGTGATGCTTGCGTCTATGACTCCTGATTTCTTTCTAGGTTTTCCTATCTCCAGGGTATTCTCCCTTGTGATTTCTTTATTGTTTCTATTTCCTTTTTATGTCCTGAGTGGTTTGTTCAATTCCTTCACCTGTTTGCTTGTGTTCTCTTGTAATTCTTTAAGGGTATTTTATGTTTCCTTTTTAAGGGCTTTCTACCTGTGTACCTGTGTTCTCCTCAATTTTTTGAGAGTGTTATTTATGTCCCTTCTATAAAGTCCTCTATCAATCATCATTAGAAGTGATTTTAACGGGCAGTGGTGGCCCACGCCTTTAATCCCAGCATTTGGGAGGCAGAGGCAGGTGTGATTTTTGAGTTCGAGAGCCAGCCTGGTCTACAGAGTGAGTTCCAGGACAGCCAGGGCTACACAGAGAAACCCTGTCTCGAAAAACAAAACAAAAACAAA